>NC_054708.1:85017088-85149407 GCF_016097555.1 Gigantopelta aegis | reverse complement strand
GTACATACCACTAGAGAACAGATGACTGTGTGTACATACCACTAGAGAACAGATGAATGTGTGTACATACCACTAGAAAACAGATGACCGTGTGTACATACCACAACTTGTCCTACGTCCCAGGCTGTCGATATGGAGTATGACCGCGAGTACGGACCCATGTACCTGCCAGTGAAGGAAGTGTTCATATACTCCAGCGCATAATCTCGGAACTGGCCAACAGAGCAACAAAAATGGATGTAAATTATCTCGTAATGTGAAGAAAACCAATCCCTCTTCCACCCCACCTCCAACCCTTTTCCAAAGAAACGATAAAATAAACATAAAATAAAAGATATAGTTTTCTATAAAATGAGAAGAGTATGTAAATATATGTAATAGAAGACCTACAGAGCACAATACTATATATAATGTATAACGAATAATGTATCCGGGAATGTATACTTTATAACGTATCTCAGAATGTATACTGAATAACGCATCTCATAAATGTATACTGAATAACGTATCTCAGAAATGTATACTGAATAACGTATCTCAGAATGTATACTGAATAACGTATCTCAGAATGTATACTGGATAACGTATCTCAGAAAGTATACTGGATAACGTATCTCAGAATGTATACTAAATAACGTATCTCAGAAAGTATACTGGATAACGTATCTCAGAATGTATGCTGAATAACGTATCTCAGAATGTATGCTGAATAACGTATCTCAGAATGTATACTGAATAACGTATCTCAGAATGTATACTAAATAACGTATCTCAGAATACATACTTTATAACGTATCTCAGAATGTATAGTGAATAACTTATCTCATAAATGTATACTGAATAACGTATATCAGAAAGTATACTGAATAACGTATCTCAGAAAGTATACTGAATGACGTATCTCAGAATGTATACTGAATAACGTATCTCAGAAAGTATACTGGATAACGTATCTCAGAACTTCAATATTTGTATTCTAAATGACACTTATTAGAATTGCGTACTGAATAACGTATCTTCAAATTGTATATTGAAGACAATATCTCAGAGTAATTGTATATTGAAGACTTAGCTAATTGCATACTGAAAACAATATAACAGAATAATTGTATACTGAGGACAATATAGCAGACTGTATACTGAAGACAATATAGCAAACTAATTGTATACTGAAGACAATATATCATACTAATTGTATACTGAAAACAATATATCAGACTGTATACTGAAGACAATATATCAGACTAATTGTATACTGAAAACAATATATCAGACTGTATACTGAAGACAATATATCAGACTAATTGTATACTGAAGACAATATATCAGACTAATTGTATACTGAAGACAATATATCAGACTGTATACTGAAGACAATATAGCAGACTAATTGTATATTGAAGACAATATATCAGACTAATTGTATACTGAAAACAATATATCAGACTAATTGTATACTGAAGACAATATCTCAGACTAATTGTATACTGAAGACAATATATCAGACTAATTGTATACTGATCAACTGATTTATGAAGTGTTTTATATATTGTATAGATGATGTGTGTTCGAAGTGTATACTGAATAACGCACCATAATATTGTACCTCACTACAAGAGCAACTGCAACAGCGTAATGCACTGTAGTGAGTATCATCCCCACAATCAACTGAAAATACAAAAGAGAGAAATATTTATCAATTACTGACCGTCACTGAGGGCAATATCATGGCCTCGGTCAATATCAATTTCTTCGGTCCATAAAACATGATATTGCCCGAAATATGGTCAATAATTGTTTTACAAAAATAATGTTATTCATATGACTCGTACATTCCTGCTTTGTTTATCAGAATTGAAATGCGCCAATGCTTATAATTTCCCACAATGCGTTAAAACTGATGGAATTTAGTTGTATGACAAGCAAAGGAATGCGGAAATAAACAGTTGAAACATTACCAAGACAAAAATCAAATTCGAGACATTATAACCAGCAAGAGTGTCAAAATCATATTAATAGCAAAATAAAACACAAAATGTGATAAATCTAAACACACATTAATTTTATACTAAACAGTTACCGATTACCTCCAAATGCATTTTTTATTTGTATCATAAAATCCTAAGTGTGCTGATTCCAACTTTGACGATTACTGACCTTGTCTTTGTCGTATTTACGGAATGAAGTTTTGTCACAAGTTTGTGGTTGTTTACATTAGAATTAACAGTTGACGTTGCGTTACGTTACCTATTCATTAATTGGATAGAATTCTGTTTCATCTTTATTTTCATTGGTTAAATCTCCCAGAGCAATATCACTTTTGATCGGGCCGGTGGGACCGTCTGAGAGCGATATCACTATGTATTACCCCAGCAGGCACTCATAACGGAAAAAATTAAAATCATAATTTCTCATGCATTGGTTTAATATACACTACTATTGGACGATTTGACGCCAACAAACCAATCACCTTGTCGGTACTAAATATGACGTCATCACGATTTGGTAAAACACACACAATGACGTCACGTAGTTTAAAGCGTTGGCGTTTACGTCTTTGTGGTTTCAATGAATGAATGAATGAATGAATGTTAAAACGACACACCAGCACGTTTCTGGTTTCAGTGTTAAACTTGTAATAAAATGGTAGTTTAATGCGATTCATTATAGATTTTTTTATTTTTTTGAGAATATATAGAAGTTTGGGTTTTGGAAATTATCTGTGAACAGTGAATACAATACAAAGTTAAACCAATACCCAGAACAGTAAAGTAGTTTACGTCGTTTCTATATACATGGACGTGTAGCCGATGTAGGCTATATCGAAAATAATGGCTTAAAAAAAAAAAAAATACAATAACAAACTCGGTACCAGTTATTATCAAATTTATGTCCCTCGTGAAATAATTTCCACTTGTCACGAGCGGGACATAAATTTGATAATAACTGGTAACTCGTTTATTATCCTATATTTACGGAAAGTCATGTGACTTGTTTTTGACCAATAAGAATACAGATATATTTTTATTATGTAATAATATGATATATATATATCTTATTTTTGCGAGCCTCTGGCGAGCATAATACATTGGGGGGGGGGGGGGGGCACACACTTTTATATTTACACACTTTTACATTATTATAAAGCAAATATAATGCAAAATATCTGAAAAGTGGGGGTCCTTGTCGACAACCCCCCTCCCCCCCAGTGAATTTTACTACTTTACAAAATTTTATTTGTATTGCAAAACGGTCTGGGTCCAAATCAGTTTTGTCATTATAGATTAATGTTAGATTTGTATATAGATCTACCTAATTAATATCCCTATCCGATACGCCTGCCATGATATGCTAAATAGTGATTTAGGAGAAAATCTAAAAACTCAGTACGGTTATGTTCATTGTAAACTGAATCGTTTTTGTACGGAACTAACTTTATATTGGGTATTTCTCTGAAATCATGACACTGATCAACATATTTTTGGTGATGCCCGCAACCAATGGAACCAGCATTCGTGTTTGGCCTTGCGAAGAGTAAAAACATACCTATGTACCAGTATGTCATAGAAAAGGTTAAATCACAATCTAATTAAATCACTGGCAGGATTCTGCAAGTAAGGTTTTGATTGGTGGACATGAGCTCCAACTGGCTGTCTTTAGATCCACATGTAATAGTGGAGCTAATTTTAATTAGATTGGGTTAAATCACCAGATGCTTTTGCATGTACATAAGGATTGGACAACTTGGACAACTTGGATATGAAATATGTAGGCAATGCATTTTGCTGTGGTCACGACAAAAGAGTGTTTAACTTCGATACATTTTGACTACCGGTAACGCAAACAAACAAAAAAACCAAAAAAAAAAAACCACCCACCCACCACCAAACAAAAAAACACCACGCCTTCCAGTGGTGTGGCCTGAATGCATTTATAAACTTTCAATAAAGTTTTAAAATGTAACTAAACGCTCTTTAATGTTTTACTATATAGTTTGCATTTCTTTTTATATAAAATAGCAACACATTTTATCACAATCAAATATTATTTATAATGTCCAGAAGCTATTAAAATAATTTTTCCAGTATCTACATTTCAAAATTTTCGCGGGAGAGCATGCCCCCAGACATCCCTAACAAATTCGGGCCACTTCTTCATAGCCCTCAAGATCGCTAGTCCGCCGCACCAATGTCACAATCTTTCCGGCGGCCTGATATATATATATATATATATATATATATATATATATATATATATATATATATATATTGTTGCTAATAATTCTTTTGATATAATCTATCGATTGAGCTACATTACATAGGCGTTGGAATGTATCAGCAACTGGTTGGTTAATTATATACAAGTACGTGCCGGAACCTATTTTGGATATAGGCACGTTAATAAGGTATCCGTAACCGTGTGAACAAGTGAACTGCCCCCCCCCCCCCCCCCCCCCCCCGCTGTTATAATGTTTGTCTCGAATCACCGTTATTTGACTTGTAGAGTATACCAAAAGAATACTTCTATCTCACCGTTGGTAGATGCGATTTGGCGTCTTTGGCGCTGGTGGATGCCCAGCACCCTATGACACTTACGAACAGGAGGGCCACCCCAGACGTCGTGGTCAAATAGCCGGAGATCTCGATGAAGGAAGGCGATTGGGTAACTCTCGTGGCCGTCACATCTTCCGAAATACGGAGCAAGATGAAGATATCATGGCTGAATACCCCTATCCACAACCCAACACTAACAGACACTGCTCCACAAACCTACAAAATAGATCATATACACATATGTCTACGTCAGTACTCGCCATGCAGGCAGGCACGAACGTACAACCAGGGGCAGATTCAGACGGGAGCCCAACGGTCAAAGACCTTTAAATTCTATTTTCAAAAACAACGGGTTTTTGGCCCCCTTCTATTAAAACATCCTGGATCCGCACCTGCGTACTATCATAGCCCCAGTACTCTGTCGTTCAAAAACTAGACGGACATTTGGACGGTTATAACTTATAATTGCTCTCTCCGTCAGAGATAACTTTGTAATAAAAACAGGGAATGTCTGCATACCACTGGTTAGGCTAACAGTCCCGCGCCAATACCATACGTACCCTATGTTTGACGGAAATACCTTTACAACGATCAAATTATAGTTCGCTGATAACAAATAGTTTACATATTAATTTCTAACACCCCCCCCCCCCCCACACACACAGAGAGAGAGAGAGAGAGAGAGAGAGAGAGAGAGAGAGAGAGAGAGAGAGAGAGAGAGAGAGAGAGAGACTGCAGGAAGAAACCCGTCAGCACCTACGTATTTAACAGAAACATTGTAGAGAGCGATTATAACCG
The DNA here is from genome assembly GCF_016097555.1 of Gigantopelta aegis. NCBI lineage: Eukaryota > Metazoa > Mollusca > Gastropoda > Neomphalida > Peltospiridae > Gigantopelta > Gigantopelta aegis. The sequence goes on along the minus strand of NC_054708.1, from coordinate 85,144,056 downwards.
TCCAAACGTCCGTCTGGTTCTCGAACGGCAGCGTATTCGGGCTAGTACTACCACTAACTCAGGAAAACAATTAAAGCTATTTTCCTTACTATACACAGAAATGGTAAAAGATTATTTATGTAATAATACTAAATATAATTGGATTACAGCAGTTAAAAACTATTTTATAGACAACTTAGGTATGAGTGATGTTTGGACATCGCAGTCGTTTTTGCCACTAAACTGGCTCTCACAAGAAATAAAATGCATACAAGAGGCTCAGTGTTTACAAAGCTGAAGTAACAACATATCGCTGTCCTCGAGAGGCAATACATATATTAAACTCTTCAAATAACAATCTAATTTTTAAAATAGTTTAATGCTCTACCTCAAAAGTTATGGATTACTATTATAAAGTTTAGAACGTCAAACCACTACTTTAATACCGGTTTTAGTCCAGAGGATATGTGAATGAATCGTGCACTTTTTGATAAAAACATGAAACTTGACACACACATACTACACATGATAGAAATTACTTTTAAGATTGGAGGCATTCTCAATACGATCAGTATTGGCAATGGCGGCCATGGCAATTTCCCAATATAAAAAGTATGGACTAAATAACCCTAACTATTATTTTATTGTCATTTTATGTTTAACTATTTTCATGAAGGAACCTCTAGAATTAAAAAACATAATTAGATGACCTCTGGATGTCATTTCAGGTTAATAACTTAAGTGAAACAATTGACATAATATCTTAACGAGGCTTTATCAAAGTTGTTAATGGTGGCTTCCCACAAAATTGTTGGGTTTTTTTGTTTGTTTGTTTTTTATTTGTGGTGGGTTTGTTGCTTTTTTTGGAGGGGGGATGGGTTTTTTGTGTTGTTTTTTGGTGGGGTGTTTTGTTTTTGTTTTGGGGTTTTTAAATGTGAAGATTATACTTTCAACTACATAAAAACATAGAATAAAATAATTATTTTACTAGTAAATTTTTTTAATTTTATTAGAAATCTGTAGAGGTTGTGTAACAGATTGAGTACATTTTTTGCACGCTATGTCTACCAATAGTTCTGTATTCATTATAACTGAAAAACTGGCTGACTTGAAGCAGAATTTTCTGCTTTCTGTTTATTTTACCATGGGTTCTTAGAGAAGCCACAGTTTATACTGAGTGCCAGCACATTACAATTTTGATATGTTCGAGTTAATCGTAATTATTCTAAGATTATACATGGGATCGATTACCCGATAATTCGAAGTTAATTGGTTGGTGTTTGTTTTGGGGGTTTTGGGGTTTTTTTTTAAGTAATTTAAAATTAGTTCCATATGGTGCATGCAACTACGATTATTCACTTTTATGATTTCTAGTTTGCATTTATAACAAAGCCCACAACACTTGCAGATTGTTCAGGTATTGTGCTTGTATGCATATGCAGTGTCCGTTGCAGCTTGTTAATAGCATCTATTTCACCTACCACTCAACACTCCTACTTTCGCACAAAGCACGTTTCATTGGACTAGTTTATCCTTTGTTGTTCGAATATTTTCTATTCTCTACCTTTTAGTCTGAACATGACTTTTCTAGCTCATTTTATGCTATCCTCAGCTGTTCGTTGGCCATATATATATGGATGTTAGTACCGTACATCTTTTAGACTATCTGCTGCTGGACATTTTGAGTGAGAGAAAGAAAGGTCAGCCATGCACTGCATTTGGAATTATCCAAAGTTAGTGTAAAAGTAAATTGTATTGTGCACATCCACATCCACATCCACAAACGTTCGTATCGGACCCTGATGGCGAGTGTGTGTTATGTTCTCATCTGAATTGTTTTTAACGTTTTGTATGATCTGTAGCTTGTAGAAATATGCAGCTGTGCACATGGTGACACATACTTCACATTAGCAGCATCTGAACATAGGGTGTGTCCTAATTAAAAATTGTGCTACGTAGTATTTGAACAGCCCCTAGACCAATAAAATAAACTTTTTAAAAAAAAGAAGAAGAAGAAGAAGAAGAAGAAGAAGAAAGGTTGTAACTACAAACGTATTAGCATGCCGTTTGTCGTGTAGTCATGTATAGAAGGAAAGGAATGTTAGGCCTAAAATCGTATCTGCTATTTTACCTGCCGTGAAGTGTTTTAGTGCTGACTATTAATAATTAGGTGTACCATGTTTATTACCAAACCAACCATATCACGATTTGATCTACATTATTTTATGTCACAGTAACAAAACAAAATAATAAAATGTTTTTACCATGGAAGATCGTTTGGAAGACGCACATAGTAGACACGAACATGATCTATGATCTAAATTTAGCCCTCATTCTTGGATTAAATAATGTTACAGTTTGATAAATGAATCTTTTACTTACCAATAACGCCATACTAACTAACCGTAACATGATTTATGAAGCAGATGCATATATTTCATTACAACCTTGATTAAGACCCAACTGATTTTTGTTGTTTAATAATCCATGATTCAGTCGCTATATTCCACGACACGACAATCGGCGAATACATTTATCTATTATAGAAAAGAAAAACTAAAATGTTTACTGAAACATTTATAATATGTTTGTTATGAATTATTTTAATTATTATTGTTTTTTAAATGTTTATTTTTGTCTTTCTTTATTTCTATTTTTTCTTCTTCTGTGTCATGCTGTATTCTGGGAAACAAAACAACTAAATTACCGGCCATTTGTCGTGTCGTGAAATATAATGGCAGAAATATAGACAGAAAAAGAGTCGTTGAGTGTTCAACAATGTGTACAGTAGCACCATCATGCGTGTTAATTGTAATTAGTTTAGTCTGCATGGTAAGTGAAATGCTCATTTGTAGGTATCCAAAATATCACATTATTTATTGTTTTTGAATCTATGATGTAAATTTATAAGTTGCTTTTGATTCGCCAGAGTCAGGGCTTGCAAAGTGCTATTACGTCGACTTTAGTTTGTAGGATACAAATGAGATCTGGAAATAACTGCCTTTCACATAACTGAAATAAAATGGCCTAAATATATTTTAAATAGTAGTAAAGAAAATATTTTTGTTTGTTTTGTGTAATTTCCACAACTTTTCACCAATTGTTTTGGTTACTAAGCTTAAGGTCAATATGACAGGACATTGTGGCACAATCATTTTGGTGTCGTACTGGGTAATACTAAATCTAACTGCAATTATGTTATGATTGACTGATGGTGAAATTTTAATTAGTTTAAACTTGCGAGTAAATATATTTTTTCTCTACATTTATAGAAACAAAAACATACCAACGTCTAAACCACGTTGTCTACTTATTAGATCTAATATGGAACAGACAAGAATTTTAAAAGGGGTAAAGATAATCCAAAGGACATCACCCCATACTGTTTTGCATTCGCATGACGTCACTATATATCGCTATAATAGTAATAACCGCGTCTAAGCAGCTTCCGATATTAAAAAAAAATCCAAAAAAAAAAAAAATCCAATGTTTATATTATGAATTATTTATTTATTATGATTATGATTGCATCTGACTTTTGAAATTCATGTTGTTTTTTTAAAAAAGAATAAGAAGAAAATTAAATTCACAATAGTATACTGTTATATAATTTTTTTTTTTAATTATTATTATTATTATTATTAATTTATTTTTAAAGAAGATAAAAGTACCACGCAGGCCCGTAGGAACGACATCTAGAGTGGGAAGAGGTGCACAATATTTAGTGAAGGGGGCATAAGCCAGATTTGTACCATTATTTATATAGAGTAGATACTAGAACAAATAATGTACATTTTTGTCCACGTGTGGGGCACATATATACATACGTACGTACGTACATACGTACATGTAAAATATATAAAAACCACGCTGCTGCTACAAAGTGGGGGGGGGGGGTAAATGCCCCCTTCCCCCCCCACCCGCTTCCTACGCCAGTGAAGAGTCATATTTAAGATAGCCATGCATATAAAAATTTTGTGCATTATGACAAACATTTCATTCAAATCAAATCAAATCAAAATCAAATTCAATCAGATAAGTTTATTCATAAATACATGAACAGTATAAATGAGTTGTGCCACGTACTATTGTGGTCCATTAATACATGAACAAACAAAATAACATGACAATGATAAAAATCGCAATTTGTTAAAACATAGGATTATATACTATTCAAAATCAATCAAAGGAGCACACATGTTGTATTGATATGTAGATAAATTCTGATATCAGTCACGACTATTTAATTTATCTTTTATAAAAGGACTTTTTATAAGTCTTTGAGGAATACTAGTACATATATTAAATTAATTTTGATCAGTGATAAACAGTGAAGCAAATTATATATAGAACATGTAATAAAATGTCGGAACTGACGCAACGCGTTTCAAAATAGTCCATTATTACGACGTTTTTGACATTACATAAATTGGAAGCAAAACCATGCGCAACGTCACAATGAAGCATTTTAACATGAATTAAGAAATAATAAGATCTCCATTTTCTCACATCTTCCACACATTGTGGAGTGCATCAATGTGGAATTCTCATAATTGGTGTCGATGTTTATATAATAAAATAGATCTTAATATGTGAACGCAGTTAAAAGTCAAGAAAATAAAATTGCATTTTTATACCAAATATTTTCTAAAATGTTATTTTCCACAAACAGAAATAACGGTAAGTGACCCAAAACAAACACTAGACTATAATTGATATTGGTATAGCAAAACTACTTTACTTCTATGTTTTGTAGATATTTTGTTCCTTGTGTCTTGTTATTGTGACATAGGATTGTTCACTGTTCTATTGTGTAGATCTTTGGCTCTTTGTATTTTTATTGCGAAATGGGAGGGTCCATGGTCTCATTTTGTAGATCTTTGGCTCTTTGTATATTCTTATTGCGGCATGGGAGGGTCCACGGTCTCATTTTGTAGATCTTTGGCTCTTTGTATATTCTTATTGCGGCATGGGAGGGTCCACGGTCTCATTTTGTAGATCTTTGGCTCTTTGTATATTCTTATTGCGACATGGGAAGGTCCACGGTCTCATTTTGTAGATCTTTGAATTTTTTTTTTTTGATGCTTGCGATATGACTTTACTATTCTATTTCGAATATCTATATTGCGCTTGCAACCTTGGAGGTTTCACTGTTCTATTTTGAATAGCTTTGGCGCCTTGTGTATTGCGCTTGCGACCTGGGAGGATTCACTGTCGTATTTTATAAATGTTTGAGCCATGTGTATTGCGCTTACAACCCGGAAGGGTTCACTGTTCTATTTGAAGATCTTTGGCGTCATGTGTATTGCGTTTGCGACATAGAAAAGTTCATTGTTCTATCTTTATTGCGACTGCTACCTGGGAGGGTTCACTGTTCTAATTTAGATCTTTGGAGCCGTGTATTGCGCTTGCGAACTGGGAGGGTTCACTGTCGTATTTTGTAAATCTTTGAGCCATGTGTATTGCGCTTGCTACATGGGAGGGTTCACTGTTCTATATTTAGATATGTGGAGCCGTGTATTGCGCTTGCGACCTGGGAGAGTTCAGTTCTATTTTTAAATATTTGGCGCCATGTGTATTGCGCTTGCGACCTGGGTTCTCTGTTGTGTTTTGTAGATCTTTGGCGCCATGTGTATTGCGCTTACGACCTGGGTACAGATGGACAACTTGGACATCTTCTACATGTTTCGCATCTCGAACGACCCCGCCGACATGGACGTGCTGGACACGCCGTCCTACGTGGAGTTCACCGGCTATCTCATGGCGGTGTGCGGTATCGTCATGGTGACCGTCGCCGTCATCGGCTTTGCTGGGGCGTCCTGTCTTAAAGAAGGGAAGTCCGTCTACATCACGGTGAGAAATCGTCTTGTTAGTCAAGGGTAGGCAATCACAACTGTGATGTCAATGCAATGCCCACAATACAAAGATTTGCGAAATAAGTACATAAAAATGTATTATCACAGGCGGCCAAGTGTTTTTCTATTTATACAATTGTTAACTACAAGTAACAAAAAAGAACTTAAAGAAAATATCTAGTACAAGCAAACAAAATTAGAGATCAGCTAAGGACAACTTTTTTTTTTTTCTTCTTCTTCTTTTTTTTTATTATTATTATTATTATTATTATTATTATTTTAGTATCCCTAATTACTTGTAAGAAAACCATACCCATCATTTTTGTGCACATATGTGTTACGTTCTTGACATGTAGGCCCTACTGTGTGTATTACGTTGGGCATAAACACAAAACAAACATGCACGCACGGGTGTGTGCGCGCGAACACGCACACACACAAAATACCCCCACCCCTCGACCACCACCACCTAAAACAACCCAAAATAAAAGCCAAACAAACCACTAACAACTAACCCACTGTCCTGGACAGACAGCCCAGATAGCTGAGAATTGGATATAAGCACGAAAATAAGTTGAAATGAATCATGTGGACATTTGACACCCTCCCTCCCCCTACCGGTTCCTGTGGGCCTGGTACAACTAGTGTACACATTGTCAACATACACACTTATTAAAGCTGCAGTTGGGCTTGTATTTTGATTAAACAAAATATATTAAATTATTGACAAGAGATATTGCATCTTGAATATTTAAAACAAAAACTGGTTTTGCTCCTCTGGAATTAGTAGTGAGTATTTGCTTCGTCTTGTTCTATTTCCAGTACCTTGTCGGGATGATAGTCGCTTTTCTGTTACAACTTTCTGCTGTCCTGCTCGTTTCGAAATACAACACTCTGGTACATATTTCAGTGTGCAACTTTCAAGTGTCCTATTCAGTATGTTACGTCATGATACACACACACGCACACACACATCACACACATACGCACACACACCATTCTGAGCTACATCATTTACTGTGTACAGTACACATTTCATGTGTGTTTCTTTATATCCAGTTCTGACATACACCAATTTGATGCACTTTTCACGTATGTTATTCAGCATACAATTCTGGGGCCAATTTCACCAAACATTGTAAGTTTACGTCTGCGACTAACAGTTTACACGTGTTTGGCATCTATTTCACGCAGATCATTACATCATTAAGGAAGATAGAGGATTTTAAGAAAAAAAGAAAATAAACTATCTGTATTTCAAACTATATTTGTTGTATATTAATAGTAACAAGAACTGGTTTGGTCGCAACTTTACGTTTACGTGTAAAACTAGCCTTACGATCATGTTTTGTAAAATTGGTCTTTGAGGTACAGTAATTAGGGCATGTCTTTCAAGTGTACTATTTAATGTACACATATTGTGTTTTGTCTTTTAGTTTGTGGATCACGGGGAGAAGTTTATAAATGCGGCTCTAGCTCACAAATATGTGGGACCGTATAACAGATCAGTTAAAATATCGACAGCCTGGGATGCAACTCAAGCTTTGGTATGTACATACTGTCATACACCTAGAAGTTTTCTTCGTGTAGGGCCGTACCTAAACAAACCTGGGGCCGGGAAACAGGGGGCAGAGGGTAGTGGAAAATGAATCAAGCCACAGTAATATACACAGAGTAAAAAAAAAAAAACCCTGATATTTTAATATAATGTATATACTTTTATTTTTTTATTTTATTTTCCATGCCATTAATTCGGTAAAGAGATGTTCAAAATTATCCTGAAATGTTCACAAGATTTTGGCAATTTTAATAGACACAAAAATTAATGTCATTCAAACTGAATAATTGTAAATATAGTTTGAAAATTCTAAATTAAAATGTGTTTCTTTTGTTGGTCAGTATACCGTATAGTCTTATTCAGCTAAAACACAAGAAGACTTTCAAGCTAAAATGAACACTTTGTTTTTCTTGTTATGGCCCTGTAGTGGGTACACACTCGGGCTCATTTCACAATAAATTATCTCTCAAATTGCTAGCTGAGATTATATATGTATACTATTTTTCTCAGTGATTTTTTTTTGTTTAACGACACCACTAGAGTACATTGATTTATTAATCATCGGCCATTGGATGTCAAAAATTTTGTAATTCTGATATAAAGTCGTAGAGAGGAAACCCGCTTTATTTTCCCATTAGTAGCCAGGGATCTTTTATATGTGGTACTGTGTCCTGGCATGTTTGAACCTTAATTAGATATAAGTATGAAAATAAGTATAAACGAAATGAAATATATATAATGGCAACATTCATTCATTTTAACTTTATTTCATGCTTATATCCAATTGAGGTTCAAGCATGCTTTCTTGGCCATACATCTCAGTTATCTGGACTATCTGTCCAGTTCATTGGGCAGTGGTTAATAAGAGATAAGTCAGTGTAGTGGCCTTACACCTATCCACCAAGTCGATAAAACTTGATCTGGCTGGAAGCCTGTACCGGGGTGTGAACTCAGTTCCTACCAGTCTTAATAACATCCAATGGCTGAACCACAACACCAGCAAGGCCAGTTCCTTCAAAGAAAGTTGTTAATCACTTTTATTCATTGAATGGTCTAATTTAAATGTCCTATTTCTCTGTTGTTAGTTTGGTTGCTGTGGCATGAGGGGACAAGTGGTGTTTCAAACACAGACTGCGTGGAACAGGACCTGGGTGGACGTTGACAACAACAACAAGGTTGTCAAGGCAACCATCCCTGTCACATGCTGCTCCCTAAAGCCTGACATACATGATGTTATGCAGATGACCACACCCGAGGAGTTTGCCCTGCAACTCCGTGATAACACTTGCCCTGTTAGCAGAAAACAAAGCAATACGGAGGTGAGTGCACTTACTCATTCAGAGCAAGGGCGGATCCATGGAAGGGGACTAGTGGGATCTGTCCTCCTCCCACCTCCCTTTTCCTGAACGTTTCGTTTACAATTTTCATTTCTAGAATGCCAAACCTTTATTGAAGTGCCTTTTTCAGGAATTCTTCCATTGTCTTTTTCTACTTGGTCCTCCCCCTAAAATATCTCCCTGGTCTGCCCTTGTAGAGGGGCAGACATGTTCACCTTCTATAGACACAATTCTTTTCCTCTCTCACTCCCTTCTTGCTCCCATCTGTAACTCTCTCCTTGCTCCCTCTCCCTCCTTGCTCCCTCTCCCTCCTTGCTCCCTCTCCCTCCTTGCTCCCTCTTCCTCCATGCTCCCCTCTCCTGGTCTTCCTTCTCCCTACCTCCCTTTCCTCTACTTCCTCTATCTCTCTACATCCCTCCTTGCTCCCCTTTACCTCTCTCTCTCTCTCTCTCTCTCTCTCTCTCTCTCTCTCTCTCTCTCTCTCTCTCTCTCTCTCTCTATTTCTTCTTCCCTCTCCCTTTCTCTCCACAAGATCTGTCTACCCAGAAACATGTGATTTGTTAGACTTAACAAATGTATGACATGAGCTTCAATGTATTTGCCGATGTTTTAAGAATTCGTCCTACGGGTTCATTGTTCTGCTCCTGTTATTTTATTTTCAGGGTTGTTTCGTCCAGATGCAAGTGGTATTCGAGTTGTTTCGCAAACTCTTCCTGGCATTTAGTGTATTCAATTTAACTGTGCAGGTTAGTGCAGAATCAAAGAACATCTCAGTAGTGATCAGATATGTTAACTAGGAGCAGTTCTACAAATAATCCCATGTTGGTGTTGTGGCTGTCGGTTTGTGTGTGTCTGTGTGTGTGTGTAGGAGCAGTTCTACAAATAATCCCATGTTGGTGTTGTGGCTGTCGGTTTGTGTGTGTCTGTGTGTGTGTGTAGGAGCAGTTCTACAAATAATCCCATGTTGGTGTTGTGGCTGGCTGCCTGTGTGTGTGAAGGAGCAGTTCTACAAATAATCCCATGTTGGTGTTGTGGCTGGCTGCCTATGTGTGTGTAGGAGCAGTTCTACAAATAATCCCATGTTGGTGTTGTGGCTGTCTGTGTGTGTGTAGGAGAAGTTCTACAAATAATCCCATGTTGTTGTGGCTGTCGGTTTGTGTGTGTCTGTGTGTGTGTGTAGGAGAAGTTCTACAAATAATCCCATGTTGGTGTTGTGGCTGTCGGTTTGTGTGTGTCTGTGTGTGTGTGTAGGAGCAGTTCTACAAATAATCCCATGTTGGTGTTGTGGCTGGCTGCCTGTGTGTGTGAAGGAGCAGTTCTACAAATAATCCCATGTTGGTGTTGTGGCTGGCTGCCTATGTGTGTGTAGGAGCAGTTCTACAAATAATCCCATGTTGGTGTTGTGGCTGTCTGTGTGTGTGTAGGAGAAGTTCTACAAATAATCCCATGTTGTTGTGGCTGGCTGTCTGTGTGTGTGTGTGTAGGAGCAGTTCTACAAATAATCCCATGTTGGTGTTGTGGCTGGCTGTCTGTCTGTGTGTGTAATAGCAGTTCTACAAATAATCCCATGTTCGTGTTGTGGGTGTCTGTCTGTGTGTGTGTGTAGGAGCAGTTCTACAAAAACATTCCATGTTGTTGTTGTTGTGGGTGTATTTCTGTGTGTATAGGAGCAGTTCTACAAATAATTCCATGTTGTTTGGGTGTCTGTCTGTGTGTGCATGTGTGCGTGTGTAGGTGTAGTTCTACAAATAAGTCCATGTTGTTGTGGGTGTCTGTCTGTGTGTGTGGGTGTGTGTGTAGGAGCAGTTCTACAAATAATCCCATGCTGGTGTTGTGGCTGTCTGTGTGTGTAGGAGCAGTTCTACAAATAATCCCATGTTGTTGTTGTTGTGGCTGTCTGTCTGTGTGTGTGTGTGTGTGTGTGTGTGTGTGTGTGTGTGTGTGTGTAGGAGCAGTTCTACAAATAATCCCATGCTGGTGTTGTGGCTGTCTGTCTGTAGGTAGGAGCAGTTCTACAAATAATCCCATGTTGTTGTTGTTGTGGCTGTCTGTCTGTGTGTGTGTGTGTGTGTGTGTGTGTGTGTGTGTGTGTAGGAGCAGTTCTACAAATAATCCCATGTTGGTGTTGTGGCTGTCTGTCTGTGTGTGTGTGTAGGAGCAGTTCTACAAATAATCCCATGTTGGTGTTGTGGCTGTTGGTCTGTGTGCGTGTGTAGAAGCAGTTCTACAAATAATCCCATGTTGGTGTTGTAGGTGTCTGTCTGTGTGTGTGTGTGTAGGAGCAGTTCTACAAATAATCCCATGTTGGTGTTGTGGCTGTCTGTCTGTGTGTGTGTGTAGGAGCAGTTCTACAAATAATCCCATGTTGGTGTTGTGGCTGTTGGTCTGTGTGCGTGTGTAGAAGCAGTTCTACAAATAATCCCATGTTGGTGTTGTAGGTGTCTGTCTGTGTGTGTGTGTGTAGGATCAGTTCTACAAATAATCCCATGTTGGTGTTGTGGCTGTCGGTCAGTGTGTGTGTGTGTGTAGGAGCAGTTCTATAAATAATCCCATGTTGGTGTTGTGGCTGGCTGCCTGTGTGTGTGTAGGAGCAGTTCTATAAATAATCCCATGTTGGTGTTGTGGCTGGCTGCCTGTGTGTGTGTAGGAGCAGTTCTACAAATAATCCCATGTTGGTGTTGTGGCTGTCTGTGTGTGTGTAGGAGCAGTTCTATAAATAATCCCATGTTGGTGTTGTGGCTGGCTGCCTGTGTGTGTGTAGGAGCAGTTCTACAAATAATCCCAAGTTGTTGTTGTGGCTGGCTGTCTGTGTGAGGATTACCTATCACAAGACTGGTTTAAGAATGCCTAACTGTTTCTGCTGGATTAATGTAAGAATGCAAGAGAACTATGTACTTTTAAATGAAAATAGTTTTTTTTTCTCCTTTTCTCAGGCAAGTGGAATCCTTTCCGGCATTTGTATTTTGGTGAAGATGAACAAGCGGAAGGATGATGAACCTTTGTCGAACTGCAAGGAAACGAATAGCTTTGTAATCACACATGACAGGGACAGAAGCTACTTTAATGAAATAGTTTAGTGTGTATGTGCTTACAGCTAGTCATGCCTCCACTGGCTTACATCTCTCTCACATAAACACACACACTGAAACACACACACACACACACACACACACACACACACACATCGAAACACACACACACACACAGCAGTTACTTCAGTGCAATCATTTAATGTAGCTAACTGGCTTACATCTCTCTTCTCACTCAAACACACACCTCACGAACACACACAACACAAACACAACACACATACACATGTACACACACACACAGCACAATATAGCACACGTTTAGTGACAATGCAGCTGGAGGGCTGTGGACACTCAGAGCTGTTCGACAATCACCTCGTGGGTGTGGGGTGAGGGTGGCACCAGAATTAACCACATGCGGACACTGGGAGCCGTTCGACAATCACCTCGTGGGTGTGGGGTGAGGGTGGCACCAGAATTAACCACATGCGGACACTCGGAGCCGTTCGACAATCACCTCGTGGGTGTGGGGTGAGGGTGGCACCAGAATTAACCACATGCGGACACTGGGAGCCGTTCGACAATCACCTCGTGGGTGTGGGGTGAGGGTGGCACCAGAATTAACCACATGCGGACACTCGGAGCCGTTCGACAATCACCTCGTGGGTGTGGGGTGAGGGTGGCACCAGAATTAACCACATGCGGACACTGGGAGCCGTTCGACAATCACCTCGTGGGTGTGGGGTGAGGGTGGCACCAGAATTAACCACATGCGGACACTCGGAGCCGTTCGACAATCACCTCGTGGGTGTGGGGTGAGGGTGGCACCAGAATTAACCACATGCGGACACTCGGAGCCGTTCGACAATCACCTCGTGGGTGTGGGGTGAGGGTGGCACCAGAATTAACCACATGCGGACACTGGGAGCCGTTCGACAATCACCTCGTGGGTGTGGGGTGAGGGTGGCACCAGAATTAACCACATGCGGACACTGGGAGCCGTTCGACAATCACCTCGTGGGTGTGGGGTGAGGGTGGCACCAGAATTAACCACATGCGGACACTCGGAGCCGTTCGACAATCACCTCGTGGGTGTGGGGTGAGGGTGGCACCAGAATTAACCACATGCGGACACTCGGAGCCGTTCGACAATCACCTCGTGGGTGTGGGGTGAGGGTGGCACCAGAATTAACCACATGCGGACACTGGGAGCCGTTCGACAATCACCTCGTGGGTGGGGTGAGGGTGGCACCAGAATTAACCACATGCGGACACTGGGAGCCGTTCGACAATCACCTCGTGGGTGTGGGGTGAGGGTGGCACCAGAATTAACCACATGCGGACACTGGGAGCCGTTCGACAATCACCTCGTGGGTGTGGGGTGAGGGTGGCACCAGAATTAACCACATGCGGACACTGGGAGCCGTTCGACAATCACCTCGTGGGTGTGGGGTGAGGGTGGCACCAGAATTAACCACATGCGGACACTGGGAGCCGTTCGAAAATCACCTCGTGGGTGTGGGGTGAGGGTGGCACCAGAATTAACCACATGCGGACACTCGGAGCCGTTCGACAATCACCTCATGGGTGTGGGGTGAGGGTGGCACCAGAATTAACCACATGCGTAGGGAGGATATTGTAACCACTCCTTTATGTCTGGTGGGTCTGCCTCATAGTTAATTGATGGTTTAAACAAAATAGTATTCGTGTAGTTAGGCAGACAACATAAAAACAACAGGATTGTGCATTTTGTGATAGAATTGTGCCACTTCGCTTGTACATACTACTTGGGTAAATGAAGATTTGTTTTATATAGCGCCCCCCTCCCATGGTTGACCAACTATATTACCATGCATATTTAGGAGGTTTTGACTATATATTCAATAGTATTTGTCCTAAATCATGTTCAAAGTCTGGAGCTCACCAGTTAGACATGTCTGTTTCACCTCTGCCACTGCAGTGTTCAAGAGTGTGCGGGGCAGGAGGTATCAGGAGTCAAAACCACCTCCTGCTCCAAGCAAATCTTCTTTCAATATAGTTCCTAGTGTAGCATAACCCGAAATCCCCCCCCCCCAAAAAACAACAAAAAAACAACAACAACAAAACAAAACTGAAAACATTGCTGATCACAATACAGATCACCCTGCACAATTTCCTGCACACGTGCCTGGAACCTTTCTCATGCTCAACTTGGAAGTCCTGCATTTTGTTGTTTTTGTCAGTGAAATGGAGTTTTCTATTGTGATGTATGCAGCCATTGGGACTGATTGGATGCGACAGCCTGGACCACCAGGGTGGATTCTATTCCACCATAATTCCTTGCCTCCACGTCATTTTGCGGCTGATTTTGGTTGATTTGTTTGGGAACATATATGACAGCCATTCTGCAGAATGCCACGGTTGTGGCAACACTGGGAAATTGACTGCCTCACTCCGAGATGAAATATGAAGCTGGATCAGCTGCTGCTATTCTTTTTAAGATTTTACTTCATTTTATATTGATACCATCTCGTACCATCTAGGGCTGGGCCTGACCGAATATTAAAAACTGGCAATTGGCTAAATTGCAGCATAAATGCAGGATATAGGTGCGTGTATGTCACTATCTGTGGACACATGTATATAACTATGGAACCGGGGCAGTCTGATCCTGGAAGGTGACCTGAGATTATCCACTTCTGTCAACCTAAGAAGGCCTGTCATAGAAAAGATACATTAAATGTATCACAATACGATTCAGAAGCTTAACCACTTTTTCAATCATTACAGAACTGTACCTAGGAGGGGCAAGGGAGGGGGAGAGTCAGTTGTACACCTAGAAATATATGAAATAGTTGTTTGTTGTTTATCTTTCAAGGGTCTTTCATGATTGTCTATTACTGTGTCCCTATTGTTTTTGTACTGCCACCCAACCTAATTTAGACTTGGTACTGCCCTGCATTATTTATATTTATGCCCCCTTCATTCAAGGTCTATATTCTGTCAGTGAGGCCTGATTAAAAACATGTCAAGTGTGAAATATATAAATATATACAGATCACACTTTGCACCTTATTGCATTGTGTATTAATCGTATATGCCTTATTAAGTATGTAATCAAATAAATATGAGTTGTTAAAAAGGTCTATTTATAAATTGTTGTACACTTACGTGAAAACAAAAACTAAAGTAACTATGTAACACTGAGTGTACATGTAGTTATTTGGTCCTCTAAATTCTAGAAATCCATTTATATCAAACTATGCATAATGTGTTAGATATCACATATGTAACCGAAAGTCAAATTGTATACGTTTGCCAATTTTGTGCTACATTTAAAAAGTTATTATTATTAAAAATTTCATAAATCCAGTTAATCATAAATTCATATAATTATGTATTATCTTGGATCAATTTAGGCAATTTTGGTGGCAAAGGGTAGCGACAGTACGTTAATATCTTTAATATTGGCATTATGTCAAATAAGGTTTATCGCTAGATGGTACTGCAGACAACCTGTTCATTTGGCATTTTATCTGAAAATATTCAGGAACCCAAGTACTACATGTATATGTATGCAAAGTGGTACAATTCTATCACAAAGTGCACAAGCTTTGTTCTTATCCGCCCATGGGCGTCGATCGTTTGGGGGATATGGGGGACGCATCCCCTCACTTTTCAATGCCCGGGGACAATCTATATAAATGTCCCCCCCCCCCCCACACTTTTTGTTTAGCAAAAGCAACAAAACCACCACCACCACCAACAACAGCAACAACAAAAAACAAAAACAAAAACCAACCAACCAAACAAACAAAACCACATTTAATTACTGTATTAATTATTAATTTAACATGGCAAGTAGTCATCCCTTTTATCAGTTTTGTACGAACGTCATGGTTGACGTAATTCGACGCAAGAAATACACACAAACACGAACACGTCCCCTCCCACTTTTAAAGCCGGATTGACGTCCATGTATCCACCTCACTAATATACATACATCATCATGAATGTGTGTAATGTACATATATATATCGGCTCATATATCAGACGTGTGTACAGGGATGGGTTTTGGGGGTCGAAAACTCACTGCTGAAGTAAATATTTTCCTTTTTGTTTTTAATACATTTTCTATGGAATCTTGTCTCAACTAACCTGTAAACTTCATTCACTACCATCTAGACCCTGACCTACTAAAATCCATGCACATGTACCTGTATGTATGTACCTAATTATTTTTTCTTTCTGTGTGTACACTTTAGGACTGTAATAATTAATCTGGCTGACTGAACAATTTTGCGTTAATATTTTGAAAAAACAAAAAGCTGAACAACACCACTCCCTTCTGTTCAGCATATATACATGTACATGTATGTGTGTGTGTATGTATGTATGTATAAAAGACACATACACACAAAATACATGCCACACTGTGCAGGTTTAACTCTTATGAAAACAACTGTATACTTGTATATATGCATACCATAAAAATATTAATTTAAAATTCTTTAAAATGTCAACACTACTGGTACATGTGCATGTTTTTACGTTGTATGTAGTTCATAGTTGCGGTTTTCTGTTATGAAAAACTGCACCAGTAGAAGTTTAAACAAAAACATGTTTTTTTATTATTATTTTCGTGCTTATATCCAATATAAGGTTCAAGCATGCTGTCCTGGGCACAAATTTCTGGGCTGTCTGTCCAGGACAGTGGGTTAGTTTATTTAATATTTAAACCAAATTCACTTTATACATGTATACACATTTTATCAGGTTAACATAAAAGTTGTAAGCTTTATCTAGCCCCCAGATGCACTTTTATATTTGAAATATACTATTTCAAATGATGTTAAATATTGAAATAAACTTACTTTGTTTAAATGTAAATACTTGTCCTTGTTATTCCCGTTTGTGGTGGATCGATATAGACCTCTCATTGTCAAGTGTTCACCTGAGGTGCCATGGGTCATAGGATCGACCATCCTCACAGGAGTCGGGTTAATTCCTATCACAGCCATGACTGGTATATCGACAGTTGTGTCTACTGGTATGTACGGATGGAACTGGTTTCTGTTAGTGGAATAACATCGAAACTTCATCTACACATACAAAAAGAATCGACTTTGTTTTTTTTTAAATCATTGGTTCAACATTTATCTGCAATGCAATTTAACTTTAGGTTAGTGTTAACCCAGGTTTTGAAACAACTTTGGTACCCGATATTTGAAATTAAAAAACTGGCTGAACATGAGTCACTGTGAAATTGCCCAATAGTCACTTTCCTTTTTCTATGTGGACCAATTAATATACTACAATATATTATTGTTAACCCTTCCACCTGTCTAAAATAGTTGACACAAACCACACAAGTTTTTGTAATATACAGGTACTATAATATTCATGGTTTCAGAAGTTCACAATAATATTCTACAGATTACAACTAAACACTTGTTGAAAGTTGAATCAATTTATGCTGGAGAAAATATTTCATATTTTGTCTGGGAATCCGTTTGAAAGCAACATTTTGTAACATTCTTGCTGGGTTTGGTCTGTCAGTTTGTCTGGGAATCCGTTTGAAAGCAACATTTTGTAACATTCTTGCTGGGTTTGGTCTGTCAGTTTGTGTATTTTGTTTAATGACACCACCAGAGCAAATTACTTTATTAATCCTATTTAATTTCGAACATTTGGTAATTTTAAAAATGGGTTCTCGTATATAGTCTTAGAGGAAATCTGTTACATTTTTCTATTAGGTCAGGTGAGGTGAGGTGAGGTGAGGTGAGGTGACACAGTTTAAGAAAGTTACATCAATACAAGCTCACATACAAAAAAAACGACAAAAAAACAATGATGGTCTTGTAAAACATATTTTATTGAACAAATTTATTTTTTTCAAATAGTATACATTTGCATAATACCAATAAAATATTAAGAAAACAAAACCTTTACATGCAAATACTATTTTCAATACTGACTTGTTCAGCACAGGCCCGTAGGAACCATATCTGGAGTTGTGGGGATCACAAGCCATAGTTTTATCCTTATTTATATAGTCTGACAGAAACTTACAATTTTGTTCCCCCCCCCCCCCCCCCCCCCCCCCCCCCCCCCCCACCCACCCCCACGAAACACTATCTCAAACACATTGTATTCACTTATAATTATTACACAACACACCATCTCCACGAAACACTATCTCAAACACATTGTATTCACTTATAATTATTACACATCACACCATCTCCACGAAACACTATCTCAAATACATTGCATTCACTATAATTATTGCACATCACACCATCTCCAAGAAACACTATCTCAAACACATTGTATTCACTTATAATTATTGCACAACACACCATCTCCACGAAACACTATCTCAAACACACTGCATTCACTTATAATTATTGCACAACACACCATCTCCACGAAACACTATCTCAAACACATTGTATTCACTTATAATTATTACACATCACACAATCTCCAAGAAACACTAACTTATAATTATTGCACAACACACCATCTCCACGAAACACTATCTCAAACACATTGTATTCACTTATAATTATTACACATCACACAATCTCCAAGAAACACTATCTCAAACACACTGCATTCACTTATAATTATTGCACAACACACCATCTCCACGAAACACTATCTCAAACACATTGTATTCACTTATAATTATTGCACAACACACCATCTCCACGAAACACTATCTCAAACACATTGTATTCACTTATAATTATTACACATCACACAATCTCCAAGAAACACCATCTCAAACACACTGCATTCACTTATAATTATTGCACAACACACCATCTCCACGAAACACTATCTCAAACACACTGCATTCACTTATAATTATTGCACAACACACCATCTCCACGAAACACTATCTCAAACACATTGTATTCACTTATAATTATTACACAACACACCATCTCCACGAAACACTATCTCAAACACATTGTATTCACTTATAATTATTACACAACACACCATCTCCACGAAACACTATCTCAAACACATTGCATTCACTATAATTATTACACATCACACAATCTCCAAGAAACACTATCTCAAACACATTGCATTCACTATAATTATTGCACATCACACCATCTCCAAGAAACACTATCTCAAATACACTGTATTCACTTATAATTATTACACATCACACCATCTCCAAGAAACACTAACTTATAATTATTACACATCACACCATCTCCAAGAAACAGTATCTCAAACACACTGTATTCACTTATAATTATTACACATCACACCATCTCCAAGAAACACTAACTTATAATTATTACACATCACACCATCTCCAAGAAACAGTATCTCAAACACACTGTATTCACTTATAATTAATGTGTAGACATAAAGCCCTATATATAAACCAACTGTACACATTCTACAGGTAAATCATCTAAAATACAGTGTATAGGACTGAAAAACAAATATGTAACACAGTTAGCCGACAACTACAAAATAAGCAATGTGGTTGACAAAAAATAATACAGTAAAATGGACGTCTTCACATGATACATAAAGATATAAATTAATTACCAAGTTACAATTCACGACATGCCAGCTGGAATCATATAACAAATAAAAATGTAAATGGCAAAACAAATCTAAAAATACTGATGACCATATATAATATTTACAACAGACATATACATGTATATAGACGATATATTCAATTACAACAATGTACTAGACATTAAGTATTTTCAAAATAAACTCCAAATTTATTAATATATGCCATACCAAGAAATAACAGCAAAAATTTAAATAATAAAATAAAGTGTTGAACAAATTTTTGTTTACATTATTTTCATAAAGTCTGGAGTACTTAAACAATTTGATTACATACACGATTATCTTGACGCCACCATTGATGAAACTTAACCTGAATGATTTTGTGAAATTTCAGAAACTTTAAACAAAGACAGACATACAGTCTATTATAGACTACAGTAATCTAATGAAAAACGTATAAATATAGCGGGTAGAATTGGACAAGAGGACTACCACCTCACCCACCCACCCCTCCAGCCTGACAATGACAAAGAGACTTGACGAGTCTAAAAATGCCCCTGTTTCGTCCAGCTGAAGGAGACCCTACATCACTGTGCCTTGGCTCTTTCGTTACTGCCCGCACCCCTCCCCTACCTGTTATTCTTATTTAGCATCACTGTGCCTTGGCTCTTTCGTTACTGCCCGCACCCTTCCCCACCTGTTATTCTTATTTAGCATCACTGAGCCTTGGCTCTTTCATTACTGCCTGCACCCCTCCCCACCTGTTATTCTTATTTAGCATCACTGAGCCTTGGCTCTTTCGTTACTGCCCGCACCCCTCCCCCACCTGTTATTTTTATCTAGATACAGCCCTGGAACAGCTTCGCTCCAAACATGATGCTGATGATTATTCAAATTTCATTTCAATGAATTGGGGAAACATTCTAAATTTATTGCAGCAGAACAGAGATTTTAGCATAGGTATTTTGACAGGTAGATCATGTGATTTGTTTAAGTATTCTGATTGATATATTAATTTTTTAATTAATTTTTTTTCTGAGACTCGTTTCTTGAAACAGAATATTGCTCTATCTTCAGCCTGGTCATGGAACCAAAGTATCCAAGACTTTTGACGATACACCATTAAAAAAAGGTATTGGAAACAAGACCTCTGTAACTGCATAAATATATTGTAAGCTTAATGAACAATGCCAAACAAGCTACAACATATTCTATCTCAAAATATAGTATATATAAAATGTTGATAATAGAAAAAAACACAACTAAAAATCTAAAAATATTACAAATTAAAACATGATTAAGACATGTACTAAAAGATATTACTAAAATTAAGTCTCATAAAAAAAAACTAGCAAACCAAAGTTGCAGTGTATTCAAGGTTAGCTGTGAACAGATCTCCAGGTGGTCAGCAATCCACGTTCACACTTTCAGGCCTGAATAACAACGCAAGAATCTGTAAAATAAGAAGAAATCATTCTAAATATGAAAAACTTATTCTGTTTCATCATTCTGTAAAATAAGAAGAAATCATTCTAAATATGAAAAACTTATTCTGTTTCATCATTTTGTAAAATAAGAAGAAACCATTCTAAATATGAAAACCTTATTCTGTTTCTTCCTTCCATTTGTGTCAAAAGTGAACTCATGGACTAGTGTTCTACTCTGTAATGAATAATTTCAAATTTGTATTAAAACACACTGAATTAAGTCTGACCACCAGAACTGATTATGTCCACTTGTTATGAAAATTATACTGCCATTTCACTTTCTTTTCTTTTTCTAAATGTGATTAATTTTGGGGGACATACATGTAATGGGACAGAATAATTTGAGTAAATGAATAAAATTGCTTTCTTTTTTAAAATTTTCAGAACATTTTAAATGTTAGTTATAAACTGAATGTGAGTTGTAAGACTCAGTTATCTGTGAAACCTCAGCTGAGCTTTATGCATACCAGCCCCTGGCATTCTAAATGCCCACCTATGGTTTAAAATAAAGAAAGATACAGGTGTTTTAGTGTCAAGAAATTACAAATAGGGTCATAGTTACAAAAAGACGACTCATTTTAAATGTTTTGAGTACAATTTTTGCATTACTTCCAT
This sequence comes from Gigantopelta aegis, assembly GCF_016097555.1. Taxonomy (NCBI): domain Eukaryota; kingdom Metazoa; phylum Mollusca; class Gastropoda; order Neomphalida; family Peltospiridae; genus Gigantopelta; species Gigantopelta aegis. Next base: position 85,122,654 of record NC_054708.1, on the reverse strand, counting down.
GATTTTCGGTGCATTTTTGACAATGTTCACGCCCATACAAACCATATCCAACCAGGAGTTGGTGGATCTGACATATATTTATGGAAACTGCTCATCAAAGCTTACAAAAATCATCATTTCAATAAAGGTTTAGCTATTCAATTTTTCATAAAATCATCTTGTTTGAAAATGACCAAAATTGATCATACCCCACTTTTGCCACAATCAGTATGAATCGCACACAAGGGTAATCATTTCTTTATTATCCACCTTATTATTATTTTTTTTTTAAAACTGAATAATGTCAAAATGTTTCAAATGTAACTAGAAGGAGACAACAAAATAACGACATTTCTGATATTTAGGACCGGGGAAGATGTTTTTTATGAACTCCGTTATGTTGAGCCATGTGGATAATAATATGTTTTGCTTCTTATTGGGAATACATTAATATAAAATAAAGTAGATTTAGACCCTATGACTCATCAGGCAACATTTTGTTTTCGAAATCTTCATTAGCTATATTTCTAGTCAACTGAAAATTGATTAGCAACTAGTTTAATGGTTTAAAATTGTGTAGCAATTTCTGAAAATTGTGTAGCGAATCGCGATGCTATACTGAACAAAATGTTCCCTCCTCATAGTTTAAAAAGTTAACTTTTAAATACATTTGTCTTGTTTAGAGCATTAATGTCTACATTAAATGACTTTCGGATATCCCAATGTTTGTAGTAGCTCAAATGTATTTCCCAACATAAGACATTATACTGAGAGGTAAAATCCAGTGTGAGCTACACGTATTAGGAGGATCAGAAACACATTGAATATACAGACACTAATAGTTTAAAATTTTAATGTGAAAATGGATTGGTTTTTAAAGATGCTCCATTAGTGGAAAATATGTTACCACGTATGGCAGCAAACTCAGGAGTCTCTTTGAGTTTTAAACACACTCCTCCATCTTTCAGTTATTTTATATATCAAATTGTGTCGATTAAATCTAATTCTATTTTACAGAGATGGGGATATATGCTAGACAGCTACATGTAATGTAGGTAAATGCCTTTCAGTTGTTAAAGTAATTCATAAGCAGTACACAGAGGTTCAAGCCAGAACTGCAGGCGCATTTCTTCTGCCTGCCTGTTCCAGCAGTTACCATCATTTCTGTTGGAGACAATAGGCCTGTTCCAAAAGCTCATCACGTGTAAGGATTCATTTCATGTTTTATTTTATGCAAGATGGGCATGTTGCTTCCCCCTTTCTGTATATTTGGTTCAAGTGAAAAATGTTTTTTGTGTGTAATGAATATATGAACCTTCTAAGTACGCAGACGAGATATCTCGATCGCCCGATGTCTCGCCAGTCGACATACTGTACACTGTATACAGTGCATTCCCCAATTCATATTTCCCACAGTTTTGCACACGACACTCGCTAGAAACGATTTATTAACAGAAAACTCAGCTTCCTGTGTCTTTAGATTTTAGTTTTTCAATGGAAATACCTTGGAATTTTGAGTTGTAAAAGTGGTTTTGGGCAAGTATTTGCACTTGACAACAATGGTGGCACATCGCGGTCATTTTCAAGAATCGACAGCTCATTATGACAGCTAATTTGATAATAAATTTGATCACCAAATATTGGGATATGAACTGTAGTTCTTTTTTCTTTTTTTTAATTCTGGCAGAAAGCTACTGTTATTGGGAATAATGGACATGAATACTGGACAGCTGGCCACAAATGCCCGTAACTAAACCACTTTTTTTGCCTAATTTTAATCAACATTAATTGATCGAAAAGATCATAAAAAATACACGAAAATAATACTTACCGATTCAAATATAAACTTTATTTTATGTATTTATAAAACATTTAAGTGAATATATGTGAGTAAATATTATAAACTTGTACTAGACATGGTTTTTGTCAAAAATTAATCCAGTAGTATAAAGGTTAAAAAAACTACACCCAGAGCCCCCGTGTGATCCATTCTGGAACAGCCTGGGTTACATAATTTATGTCACTATCATATTAGAGATGTTCCAAAATCTTTCACAAGGAGAGTAGCAAGGTGTCGTGTTCATTAATTTATGATCATAAGATAATTTAGCTTGTTTTTAAGGTGCTTGTTTAGTTTACTTACTTCAATCCTGGTCTTTTACTTACTACATGTACTTCATTCCTTGTCTTTTACTTACTACATGTCCTTCATTCCTTGTATTTTACTTACTACATGTCCTTCATTCCTTGTCTTTTACTTACTACATGTCCTTCATTCCTTGTATTTTTCTTACGACATGTCCTTCATTCCTTCTATTTTACTTACTACATGTCCTTCATTCCTTGTATTTTTCTTACGACATGTCCTTCATTCCTTGTATTTTACTTATTACATGTCCTTCATTCCTTGTATTTTACTTACTACATGTCCTTCATTCCTCGTATTTTACTTATTACGTCTTTCATTCCTTGTATTTTACTTACAACATGTCCTTCATTCCTCGTATTTTACTTACGACATGTCCTTCATTCCTTGTATTTTACTTACGACATGTCCTTCATTCCTCGTATTTTACTTACTACATGTCCTTCATTCCTTCTATTTTACTTACTACATGTCCTTCATTCCTTGTATTTTTCTTACGACATGTCCTTCATTCCTTCTATTTTACTTACTACATGTCCTTCATTCCTTGTATTTTTCTTACGACATGTCCTTCATTCCTTGTATTTTACTTATTACATGTCTTTCATTCCTTGTATTTTACTTACTACATGTCCTTCATTCCTCGTATTTTACTTATTACGTCTTTCATTCCTTGTATTTTACTTACGACATGTCCTTCATTCCTCGTATTTTACTTACGACATGTCCTTCATTCCTTGTATTTTACTTACTACATGTCCTTCATTCCTTGTATTTTACTTACGACATGTCCTTCATTCCTCGTATTTTACTTATTACATGTCCTTCATTCCTCGTATTTTACTTACTACATGTCCTTCATTCCTCGTATTTTACTTATTACATGTCCTTCATTCCTTGTATTTTACTTACTACATGTCCTTCATTCCTTGTATTTTACTTATTACATGTCCTTCATTCCTTGTATTTTACTTATTACATGTCCTTCATTCCTTGTATTTTACTTATTAAATGTCCTTCATTCCTTATATTTTACTTACGACATGTCCTTCATTCCTTATATTTTACTTACTACATGTCCTTCATTCCTTGTATTTTACTTACTACATGTCCTTCATTCCTTGTATTTTGGTGGACATCTGCTGAATCCTTTCCTTCAGCGAAGATCTTCTCTGTCGGAAGTCCTCTTCAAACCACTCCCTGTACTTCATCATCTTATACTCGTTCTCATCCTACAATAATAATCAATAATCATTCCATGATTTTCTACTGGCTACATGTAACGAGGTAATACTCATTATCTATCAGAGGTAAAGTCAGTGTCTGTAATATTTCTAGTATGAGCTGTTTAGAATAGTTGCCAGGCACTTCAAAATTACCTGTCAAAACTAATAATCTTGATTCTTACCATTGTGCTGTACCCGTCAAAACCAAAACTCTGATTCTTACCATTGTGCTCTTGGCCATCAAAACCAAAACTCTGATTCTTACCATTGTAACCTTGACCTGTTTTGCAGCCTTGCCCTTGGCCTTGTCGGATGTTAGGTGGAGCTGGAGGCTGTGCTCATCCCGGTACATGTCGATGGGTTCCAGCATCAGACTGGTTGGCTGCAGGTCCCTCAGCTCCTGCTGCTTCTCGCGGTCCCACTCCTCCGCCTGCTGCTTCTCACGCTCCCACTCGGGATGCTGCTTCTTCCACTCCCGGTCCATGGTGTAGGGCTGCTGCAGGCCATCCGGCTGGTGTTTGTGGCACAAACTGTCGTGCATGGCCATCTGCCTCATCTCCTTGATCTTCTGCTCCCAGTCGGGGACGGTCTCCTCAAGGTCCTTCTTGCCGTACAGGGACTTGCCGTGACATGACTTCCTCCAGTCGTGCCTCTCATCGGGCATCTTCTGTCTTGGGTTCGGTTTCCACTCGACCTTGTCTCTCGCTTTCCCTTGCTGCTTTTTTTGCAGCACCTACAGGGATTAAGTTCAAAAAGAAAATGTATTCTTTAGTACATAATAATAAAAAAATAAGTTTTTTTTGTTTAACGACGAGGATATAATTTTAAAATGTATTATTATTAAAAAAAAAAAAAAAAAATTCTTTTCTATTTATTTATTTTATGTTGTTTGTTTTTTTGTTTTTTTTTATCGTTTTTTTTTATGGACCTACCATACACAGTACCACTGCAGGCACATGTGCATGGACTTTGTCAGACCTGTTATATGTAATACAGTTCATGGCTAATATATAATTAAAAATGACATTAGCTGGATCAATTAGACAATAACACCCGCAAATTTGAAAGTTCCATATGGTTATCTCCTAATTCAATCCCCCAGCCACCTGTCTTCTGTACAGACCAAGCACTGTTCATACTTAGTATGTATTCCTCCTGTTCAAGATTATTTGGTAATATAGTTTTCAAATACGTATTTACCGCCTATATACATTTTTGCTGAGTATATAGCCAGGCCTCGTTAGCAGCGGCTATATACACGGCCATCGTATATATAACCACTTCATATATAAACACTGTCTAGGACACAGTATTCTTTAAACATGTAACAATTCCTATACTAAGCCAGCTGCTATATACACGGCCATCGTATATATAACCACTTCATATATAAACACTGTCTAGGTCACAGTATTCTTTAAACATGTAACAATTCCTATACTAAGCCAGCTGCTATATACACGGCCATCGTATATATAACCACTTCATATATAAACACTGTCTAGGTCACAGTATTCTTTAAACATGTCCTATACTAAGTCAGCGGCTATATACACGGCCATCGTATATATAACCACTTCATATATAAACACTGTCTAGGATACAGTATTCTTTAAAAATGTAACAATTCCAATACTAAGCCAGTGGCTATATACACGGCCATCGTATATATAACCACTGTCTAGGTCACAGTATTCTTTAAACATGTAACAATTCCTATACTAAGCCAGCAGCTATATACATGGCCATCGTATATATAACCACTTCATATATAAATACTGTCTAGGTCACAGTATTCTTTAAACATGTAACAATTCCTATACTAAGCCAGCGGCTATATACATGGCCATCGTATATATAACCACTTCATATATAAACACTGTCTAGGTCACAGTATTCTTTAAACATGTAACAATTTCTATACTAAGCCAGCGGCTATATACATGGCCATCGTATATATAACCACTTCATATATAAACACTGTCTAGGTCACAGTATTCTTTAAAAATGTAACAATTCCTATACTAAGCCAGCTGCTATTACCCATGGGGTTATGGCATATTTTGCATAATAATGAATTTGACACGGTAGAAAATGAAGGTGTTTGTGATCCAGATGTTTACATTTTTCCATGTATGACTGACGATAAATTGACCAAACATGGAAAGGCCTAACTAGTCAGGATTATCGATGTTTAAAATGCTTCTGTTTATAAAATAAATTAATGTATAAGCTTATTATCATTCAGTATATGTTTTTATTATTTTTTAATAACTTATTTTCATTGTTTTTGTTTCTATTTACCCTACATCACAGAGGACAGTCAAGTGTTATATTCACACAAGTTTGGTAAATCGTTTTCACACTGTGGTTATTCGAGGGATGTCCGTAACGTGACTAAAACAATAATACGTCACACCTCTGCTCTCCAAATAGCCATTATTTTTTCCTGAATTATGGACCATCAACATAATTCAATTATTTTTTACAAAATATCAGTAATAAGTGGGATATGGTGGTTATGTAGATGGTTCAATAAAGTACTTTTAGGTACAAATCAAATGTATATATTTTCAGATAATACTTTGTTAGGTCATTAATTAGGTCAACCATCTGTGAATGAATGCCTTTAATATCGAAGATATGTACTTGTGTGTCTGCTGGATTTTATTTTAAGAAAATTAAAGATTCTCTTTGTTGCATTATAGAAAAGGTTAAATTTCATATGGTTAATGGATATAAAGCATTACCAATTTGATTAGCCACTGGAAACCCCCACATCTATTCAATTTATATACCTATTCACTTTATGGCCCAGGGATAAACATTTTGTCCGGTGACCTATGAATTTGTTTTTGACATTCTCGTAATACAAGGATATCTTTATAATATGTGAAATTTTAAGAAGATGTAATGACTTAAATTTTGACCAAATATTTAGATTTCCCCTCATCTGTAATTGTTCATTAAGTTTAGATGATAAAATTGATGTAAATATGTTTGGGTAGGTGGGTTTTTATCAGATGTACTTAAAGAAATGATATTGTATAGTTATTAAAGGTAAAATAAGCAATTTGTAGTGTCCGAATGAACACAACAATAGGTGCATGGTGCTTATAATTCAAATCCTTCTTTTGTTCGTTATAATTCTAACCGATTCTGTATAATCAACAGTTGATTGGTTGGTGCAAACCGATTTTAACCAATGACTGATGATGAAATTCAAACTGATTCCCAACACTCAAATCAAGTTTCGTTACATTCACTTTTAGGAGAAGAAAAACAAAGAGTATGCTTTTAGGATAGGGGATAGAGTTGCAAACAAGAACTCCACTGAATTCAATGTCTCGCCTACCATAAAACCTATTCAACATAGCTGACAGATGACAGATGTTCATCTCAATGTAGGTTTACAAAAAAAATTACAAGTACAATTATTTTTTACATGCATTGTTACGGACATCTATAAACCTAGTTTTATTGATCTAGGACTTATACTTTGTGACAAATGGGGCCAAACACAAAACTTTAATATGGACCTAAACTCAAAAGTTGATGCACCTGCAGCTGTTGAAAAAGTACTACAGTGAAACCTGTCTAAACCGGATCACGTCTGGGACCTAATATTTATCCAGTTTAGACAGCATCCGGTGTTTAGAGGGTCGCATTTTAGAATACAGAGTTATTTCCCTTGACATCGCCATCAACTTCATAACTGTAAACAAACAAGTCCGAGAATTACCGAATGAATGTGATTGTCGGACTAATAGTAATGTTGTTATATCCCAATTTTGTTATGTATCTTTCTTATTTATGAACCAACATTAAAACATAAATAAAAACAACAAATTTCACTGTAATTTAGTTTTTACCACAATTAAGGTTCTAAATGACAAGATAATTCCACACACCTACATTTAGCCTGTGGTGGCCGATATATTTCTGTTTTTTTCTTAGCAAAATTCTGTGTGCGTATTTCTCGCTTCTATCGCAGAAAAGTTAACATTTTCTGTTTGTATGTAGTGTATAAAATACAAATTAAATCACGTGTGTGTGTATTTTACTCTAAATTTAGTTGTTTCTAGCATTTTACTCTCAGTGTGTCAGTATTTCATTATTAAAGCGCACTGACCAAAAATCAAAGGTGGAAACTCTTTGTGAGTATCTGAGATTTGTCTAAAGATGAATGCGAATGCGAATAATTTTTTCATGCTCATATACCACTAGAGTTTCGAGCATGTCCGTCCCGGGGCCTGTCTCTGGATAGCCAGGAGCTTGTCCCGGGATAGAACAAAAATTAAACGGACAATTTTGAAATTTACATCCAAAAATTAAATAGTGGGCCTTTAAAATTTTAATGCGTACCTCTAATATAATTAATAAAGAAAATTCTACTCATTAAATTTGGTCGCTAGATTAGATCGGGTGGTCAAAATGAAATTAGATAAGATGGAGGGGGGGGGGGGGGGGGGGTAGAGTTGAAAATGGGCAGAATTTTGAAAATAGCAATTAGTGAAAAAAAGTTAATAGCATTTAAAAAAAGAAGAAAAAAACCGTTACAAGCCAAAAATAAAAGGAATTGACTGCTCGGTCGAATATTTATATAATTTGAAGCATTTTAGAAGGACAGTCCAAAAATAAATAAGAGAAAGAAGAGAGGATTGGACTATTTAATAATATTAAAAAAAGAAAGTAATTTCGATATAAAACCTATGACCTGAACTGATAAAAAATAATCCACTAAACACAGATGGATTACGACAGTAAGAACAAAATGGATAGCGAAGAGTTTTTTGAAGAGGCTAAACACAGGCGGGATTGTTTTTTTTAACAACCGTTTCAGTTTGAATCAATGTTCACCGCTGCCGAAATAGAAAAGCGTGCTGTGGTTGATTCAACTGATTCATCTAATTCATCAACAGATGACGAACCACCAGGAGGGGACACAGACTTGATAATGTGGACTGGTGTGTTTGTGGTAAGTTTTTCACACACACACACACACACCAGAATTGGAGTGTATTTATTGTCAGAAAAATTACAGAATGTCGGTAAGATGCGAACACAGTAGGTACATTAATTAAGGCCTATTTTGCAGTAATGAAGTCCATAGCAATCATAGTCACATTAAACAACTATTAATAATAATAAATAAGTAAATAAATAATAAAAATAATAACAATAAAATAATAGTAATAATAATAACATAATAATGACAATATTAATAAACCACAGGCTTATATGAATAGTCTCATAAAAAATAAAATAACTATCATAATTTCCTCCCAAAACTGCATGTCCCGCCGTCCTATCAGACATAAAATAAATTATTTTGACGTCAGTCTTGCCATTGGATTGAAATGGTCATACATACTATATGAAATTAAAAAGGTTTGTTGCTATTAATACTGATTAATTAAATTTGCCACTCAATAATGATAAATAAATAAATAACAAGAAATCATAAACACAAAAGAAGAAAACACAATATGGTGGCGATTTCGCCCAAAATCGTAAATGGAAGAGTAATAAACACGATTTGAACAAATAATGTAAACACGTATTTATTAATTTGCTTTAGCTGTGTATCTGGTGTTATCACAAAAAATGGCAGAACATGTTTGTTTGTTGGCAACGCGGTGATACCAACCATAACGTTTGACACCAACTCGTAAGGCTGAGTGGCAGCGATCTGCAGTAACAAGGCTCATATGCTTCAGCATTCCTGACGCGATGCAGTTTTCACCACATGACTACATCCTTACTAGGGGGCGTATTTGCAGCATGGAAGAAAAATGGATGCACACATTATATACAATATTCGGTAAAAAAAATTTCATTGTAATAATTAAATATACCAATGTCCTTGTTGATATTAAACTATAATGTACATTAAATATCGTTGAATTATGCCTACCAGGCCAAATGCCTTGCTTAACCTTTCCTTTAACAGTTTACATTTCACCAAATTAGGTTGAAAGTGTTGATTAAAACACGACCACTGATCATCACCTTTTCTCTGCACTTGGAGTGGTCTCCACTTGACAGGAGCGACATCAAGCGCTGGTGTTCTGCAAACAGTTTTCTCATGTCCGTTTCCAGATTCGCATTACGTGCCTCAAACATCTTCATCTCCATTCTGATGTGCTGAGCCACATGGGTCGTATTTATGTTCCAATTCTCAACGGTTTTCTTGTTCTAAAACAAATATAACAAAAAATATTGTCACATGTTGGCTGATATTCTGTTTGCACGCACACATGCATGCATGCACATGCACACATGCACATCCACCCACCCCCAACCCCACCCCCACTTACTCATTCACTCAGTCACACACACACATACATACACTCACTCGCATGTAAATTAGACATTAAAAATGTATGTTTAGTAATCAAACAATAAACTGATTTACTACATGTATTTCACAAAGAAGTAGTAGGTAAATATACTCTTAAAAAAAAGTAACGCAAAGCCAGATTTTCATTTTATCACCCACCTGGTGAACGTATAGCGGTGTCGTACAAATACGGTACGCACCACGAGGGTCGTACCGGATGTACGTTTTTTCATTGGTTGACAATGAAGCAGTAAGTCTACCGGGACTTTTTTTTTCATTCATGAAAAATTACGTTGTCAACATTCCACAAGTTTTACTATATATTTCATTCATTCATCGGATGTCGCAAGACATTTAAATTAAAAATAATAATAAAATATATAAAATAAATAAAACTGAATATTGTATATATGTATTATTTCTATAAACAAAGCTATATACACCTTGATAAATAAAATTGAATATTGTATATATGTATTATTTCTATAAACAAAGCTATATACACCTTGAAAAATAAAATTCACAAATAAAATATCGTAAACATGTATCGTCTGCTACCGATTTTGTTTATTTGGCAACTCGAAAGGTAGTTTTTTATTTTTTTAAACTTAAAATAATATTTTTTGTAGAATTATGTTAACAGCGTTGTTTGCTTGTTGTAGAAATTTAACAGGGGTCAAGGTTAGTAGACCAGTTTTTATTTTAATGTGGCGATGCATTGTAATAATATAGCTAATTTTGAATTTGAATGTCAGAATTCCAATGACATCACTTTGCACCTCCTTACAATAACCACAAACTGGGTACATGACGTTTCCGTTTTAAGAATGCTGGAAAAAATCCAATGCAAAATTCCTATTGATTTTTTTTTTTTTCGAACATTACTGAAGCACCTGAATGTGTTTGAAGAAAATTCTGTGATTGAAAAATTGTACCTTTTACAAAATATGGATTTCAAGTGAAATTACGGTAAGATATGCTATAGGCCTATTTATTGTGTACAAAGAAAGCCAAAACAAGGGCGCGAAAAGTGACTGTCGTCGACCTTAAAGTTATCTTTACTTTTCCCGTGAACTCAGCTGCTTTTGCAAGCTACACGTTTTTAACTGCAAAAACACTTGTTATTCTCTTATTGGTTGGATTTTTGGTCAACAAATTGTTATTGTCAGTTGTGATTTGTGAATTCATCATTATTAGCATAACCAGTGGGGTAACGGGAACATTTGTTTCTTGGGGGCGTTTTGTTAAAATATGGAATTATGCATTAGTTTTACTAATTTTTCACCCAATATGAAAATAAACATATATTGATGCATGTACCTTACAGCTTTCTTTAAATTAAAAAATGAAACCCAATGGAAATTTATGGGGAAGTATGTCTACACCACTCCCCTGAAAACGTCACTGAGAAGTAGCGGAAGTACAACGAACTATTTCTCAATGAGGCGGTACGTAGTCGTGCACCGGCTAGTTATGCAAATCAACATCCGGTCTTGAAATAGGCTACAAAATTGATTGATTTATTTATTTTTCATAATTTGCGTGATTTAAAGGAGGGTAATAAATAAAATACTACACTCGTTTTCGCTAGATATCATTTTTACGAAACTCGTGAACTTCCCAAACGTATCCGACCTCACTTTCTTTCGGTCAGATACGTTTGGGAAGTTCACTCGTTTCGTAAAAATGATATCTAGCGAAAACTTGTATAGTATTCTATATGTATGTTTCTAAATCGTTTAATACATGAAAGAAACATGGCAGAAACTTGCAAGTTGACACAGATAAACAACATTGACAGAGGCTGTTGTAACAGCCATCCAAGTTCCCAAGGTCCTGTTTGAAGTCACGTACAGTCAGTAACGAGTGTGACCCCCATGAGAGTCAAGTACTGCCTGGCACCTCCTGCCCATCGAAGCAATCAGATGACGGATGACATCCTGCGGAATTGTAGCCCACTCGGCCTCCAAAGCGGCAGCCAGCTGTTGTAGTGTCTGAGGTTGGGGTTGTCGTCATCGCAAACGTCTATCCAGTTCATCCCACAAATCTCAATTGGGTTTAAATCTGGGGATTTGGAAGGCCATGGAAGAACATTGATGTTGTTGTTTGCTAGGAAAGCTGTGGTGATGCGCGCTGTATGAGGACGGGCATTGTCCTGCTGGAAAACAGTGTTGCCGTTGGCCATGTTGGGGACGACATACGGGCGCAAGATCTCGTCCACATAGCGCTGTGCTGTCAAGTTCCCCCTGATGTGCACCAAGTCTGTCCTGGCGTTGTAAGAAATGGCTGCCCACATCATCACACTTCCTCCACCAAATCTGTCCACTTCCTGTATGCAATTGCGTGCAAAACGTTCACCTCTTCGGCGGTAGACATGTGCCCTTCCATTCTGTCTACGGAGCATGAATCGCGATTCGTCGCTGAACCACATGTGTCTCCATCGTCTTTGAGGCCATACCCTGGGTGCTTGACACAATTGTAGTCGAAGCTGTCGATGCTGCTGGGTTAAAATCACGCCTCTAACAGGACGTCTGGGTCGCAATCCTGCCTCTCGTAGACGGTTCCGGACAGTCTGGTCAGAGATCCTATGCAGTCCCGGTATTGTAGATTGAGTGGAGGTAGCCATGGTCGTCCTTTGGCGTAGGTGGTGCAACCGAATGTAGCGATCCTGAGCAGGAGTGGTGACACGTGGTCTATCGGATCTGCAAAGGTCACGTGTTGATCCATGCGCCTGGTAGCGGATCCATAATCTTGAAATGGTGCTAGGGTACACACCGAAAAGCCTCGCAATCTCTGATTGGGATTCGCCTGCTTCCAATTGTCCGACGGCGTTGTTCCTCTGTGCTTCATTCAGTCTTGGCATTGTGAAAGCTACGCTGACAGTTTTAAACTGAGTACAGCTAAGTCCTGAACCCTGCACTTTTATAGGGCTTCTTGTGCCTCTTGCATGTGCTCACCATGCCGACCGTTCAAATCGCTGAATTGACCGCAGGTGCGGTTTTGCGATTGTTAACTTTTTCACACCTGTCTTCAAGGTCATCAAATTCCGAACAACTTTGCTGGTGAAAATGCATTTGGTATGCTCCATTACACAACATACTTAGCGTTCGGAACACAATGTTTCCACACATCCATATTTATTAGGAAAATTTCATTTTTGCGTTACTTTTTTTGAAGAGTATATATGAGTATTCAATTTTGGAGGGTTTTTTGTAGGATTCTGCCAGAATCATTTACATTCATGATTTACCGGTAATGTAGATATTTTGGGATTCAGTCTCATAATTTTATACTTCCGACAGCATAATGTTAAGTCAATAAAAATTGTTTTTTAAAGTTACAGTCTGGTTACCATATTATAACATCATGTACAAATATGAAATACAAGCTCAAATGCACTTTTAAAAAACTTGTGTGTGTTCGCTATGAACGGAGATTGTCAAAAGTATATGCTCGATTCGTCACCTGTGCCGCCATAGCTCAGCAAAGCACAAATGACAGCCTGTTTCAGTTAACACGCCATACAACCGTAAATAAAATGTGTTGAGTGTGTCATTAAATAAAACATATCCTATCCTTCCTTCCATCTGCTGTTGGATGTCTAACATTTGCTAATTTTGACATATAATCTTAGAGAGGAATCGGGTGCATGTGCAGGGGGAGAGTATTGGAGGTCGAAACCCTTATTTGCCCAAGCTTAAAAAAAATTGAAATGTATTTTCTGGGGGACCATGGCCACATATAAACTACGCTTAACACAGTCTGTAACCCCAACCCCGCTGAAATCCCTGCACACGTGCATTGGAAACACGCCACATTTTATACTATGTCTCTTATATACCCGCCGATGGGGATCGATCCTAGACTGACCGCACATTTTCAAAAAACACCTTTTTAGGTCTAAGTAATGAATAAAAATAACATATAGTCTTGAAAAATGTTACTTAAATCGAACACAGTACCCTCTTCCTCTACCCCTAGAGTGTTATGTAATTAGTAACATCCCCTTACATGTAACGCGTATGCCAACAGCTGGCCACTGTCAAAATTTCACGGCAAATCCCCCACCCACCGACCCCTGGAAAGGCATTGTACCATACCTCTACGGATATAAATATGTTTTGGAGATATGAGATGACCCCTCAATTAAGACAGTTAAATTTGTTAAAAAATTGTGAAATCTCACATGATCTCTTGTTGGGGAATTCCACACTTGTGATAAGCCAATGAAAACCAATATCGGTAGGAGCCCGTCAAAAGTGTCCCACTTTCAAAATACTGGCTTTGTTTTTGACCTGGATAAGCCAGCGTAGTGAAACCAATGCGGAGTGCGGCGTCATATATGCACCAAACGTAATCGGATTTTCTGCTCTATATGCTTAAATAATAAAAAATATTCCGGATACTGCCGCTTTAATGCATGCATTGTAAGTTGACAAAACATCTGTCTAAAATAAATTGCAATTACTCGTGTCCAAAGGACTCAAATTCCATTACACACACCACAAATCTCAGATTTTCGGAAGACATTATGGCTTCCAGGCATTACAATAAGCACAGTGCCTGGTAACCCATACATATATAGATTATTATAAAAAAAACCCTATAGCTTAGGGCACATTTACAGGTGCGTGTGCATAGAAGAGTTTCGGGGGTCGAAACTCATCTCTGCTCAAGAGAATTTTCTCTTTTTTAAAATATATTTTCTAGGGAAGCATGACTTGACACCCACCCCCACCTATAAACTTTGCTCGCCTAAGTCTAGACAAGGCTCTCCTAATTTGTCTGCACATGTGCCTGAGTTATGTACTTTACAATAATACTGCTGTTATCATTCCTTCACAAAAATACTGTGGAGAACGAATGACCATCTGAACTGTCTTGAGATGTGGTGACCTGATAACCTGAATGACTGTTATCGAGCTATTTCAATGCTTGAGCTTCAAGCCCCATGATACGGAATCTATATAGAAAATTTACACCTGATACAACACCATCAACATATTTCTAGCAAGACGCATTACTATGCACCTTTTGAGAGTTTACACCTGATACAACACCATCGACATATTTCTAGCAAGAAGCATTACTATGCACCTTTTGAGTGGCCACTTTCAGCTCAGTCAGCATGGCATTGAACCTCTGGTAGGCATCAATGATGGCATCATTGGTTTCCGCTTGGTTAATCAGACTCAACTTCTTCATCATGTTTTCACGCTCTCCACTTATTTTTTCCACACTAGGTAAATAATTTAAATAAGATATACATATATTTCAAGACAAAATTAAGTTCAGTCAAATGGTACTGCAATAAACATAAAATAATAAAATTTAAAATATAATTATTGAATCCAATTACGCCTTGTACAAATTTTAAATGTATCACAAATACAGATGCAGTATGACTGGGTTCAGAATGTTTTTAAAAACTAATTTATTTAAAGTTAAAATTTTAAGTTTAAAATGTGGGAAAACACCTGCACTGTCATTATTAATATGACGACTGGAAAAGGTTTGCTGTTTAATTAACTGCTGTAATTAACCAATATGAGGTTATTCACCGAACGGCATCATAAATTCGACCCAATGTATTAATAAAATTAATTGTTTGCCGTGAGTACATGTACATACAGCAACTTTCTCTGGGCAATGGGATGGATGTTGATGGGTCGTGACAAGACTAAGACTAAAGATCAACTCACCTCTTTTCTAGAGTCTTAATCTCATTTGTCTGCCTCGTGTGCCTTTTCTGTAAGAAAATAAAAGGAAAATTATTCATTTACAGACTTTTCAAGTGTAACATGGAGTCAATGGACAAACTATAACTAGGGGAAAGGAAATAATGATCTCCCTAAGTGACTACAAATGACTGGGGGCGAGTACAATTGAAATGATGCTAGTCACAAGGTCACATTTTTTTTTATTCCCCACTTAACTGAATTAGCCAGCTTTTGCATGGTGCTAGATAAATCTGTCTAGATGATTTCTAAATACACCTGCAGGGTTTCTGCCAGAGGGTAAAACGAGTATGGCTCCATATACCCAAATATTTTGGTAGATTTTATTTTTTTAAGTTAACTTTTTAACAAAATTAATTACTCTTATCATTACTGGATGATTTTCTTAACCCTAACCTGAACTGAACCAATTTTCTTTCTGGGGGAGGCCCCCCATACCCACTGTTGACTGTGGTTGCATTCAATTCCATAGTGCCATACCCAAAAATGTCTTTCTGGCAGAAACACTGGCCTGACGTCATAACTAATGTTTTATGATGACTGATGTCATAACTAATGTTTTATGATGACTGATGTCATAACTAATGTTTTATGCAATCTAATTAAAATTAGCTCCACTATTACATGTGGATCTAAAAGCTGCCCGTTGGAGCTCATGTCCAGTTGACCTTTTATTCAGCCAATCAAAACCTTACTTGCAAAATCATGCCAGTGATTTGAAAAGAATTTGAAAACATTTGGGATTATGCCGAGGGTATACAAAATAATTCGGGTGAATTACGAAGTATGCCGGAAACTAATTGCAATATAAAATTTTATATAAAATTCGTTTCAAGACGAAAAAATAAACCGTGATGGTATAGCCATAAAATCTGTTTATACTAGTATACAATCCAAAGTTTATTACTGCACTTTTCCCCCTGTTTTTTTCAATGTTGAAATAGACCAACAAGTTCGCCTATTGGATAAATAGTCTCGCCCGATATTTTTAGAATCTGTATGCTCCCGAATAACGCTATAAAAGGCGAAGTTTAATTGGTTGATATTTAAATTGTTATTTATAGATGAAATGTCACCTGGACATGGGAGTCCATGCAATGCTGTTAGATCTACTGGCTGGAACCAGTAGAGCTTTTTATGTTTTATGATGACTGGTGTCATAACTAATGTTTTATGACGACTGATGTCATAACTAATGTTTTATGATGACTGATGTCATAACTAATGTTTTACGATGACTGATGTCATAACTCATGTTTTACGATGATTGATGTCATAACTAATATTTTACGATGACTGACATCATAACTAATGTTTTATGATGACTGATGTCATAACTAATGTTTTTCAGAATTCTGTTTGCCATTTCACATTGTATCATTGTTTTAAAAATATTTAAACAAATTAAGATTTTCAACTTTATATTTATTGCTAAGTTATTACATTTTGGTTGTTGTTATGTGGAGCTTGTGAGTGAAATGTTTATAAATCATTCTACAATAAAGAAATCATAGCTTACGAAATAAATCCTGACACGAGTTTCGTAAAATCAGTATGACAAACACACGCGAGTGTAATAATTTCTTTATTATCCATATTATTATTATTTTTTATGAATAACAAAACCATCTCAAAATGTTTCAACCACAACTGCAAGGAGACGACGAAATGACGTCATATTTTACATGCAAAGTCTTAGCTAGGACTGGGGAAAACAATTAACATCGTTATGACGTCGCTTCCCAAAATTACGTCATTAAACTTGTTATTACACATGTGCTTCATATGATTATTATTAACTTGGTCATGTTGTACCATATGGATAATAAAAAACCGTATTGATCAAGGCTGAAAAAGTGTGTCTTTAGTGCATTAATTCAGTTTTATTCAATAAAATTGTTATCTATCAGTTTCATACATATATTTATAATCAACATGTCTTATTTTGGCAATTGTTTTATTAATTAAATTAATGTTGTTTGTTTGTTTACAAACATACGGCCAACATTTGTTTCAAGACGTAATATAACATAATTAACATATGCAGACTTTTATGCCATGCAGACTTATGTGACATGGGTGTATGAAGAAAACAAATATTAGCAAAAACTGTTATGATCCATCTTTTCTTAAGTGGTTGAATACTAGGGTCATTGCCCTATAGGGTTATTGGGGCTTTTTGAGGGGGCACCCAATATCTATATATTTATATATATTATATGAATTCTATGAATGTTATATATTATTCATTTAAATGAATTTTATAAGTGAAAATAAGTGAACTAAAGTTATAAACTTGTAGCCCGTGGGTTTGTGAAAATGAATGGAGTATTTAAAGGTTAACGTTTTGCTACCTTCTGCTGCTGTACTTGAGTGTCGTGAACCATGCCCAGTTCCAATATGTCTTCTCTGAACACGGCAAGGTCGTTGGTGCACACCTTCAGACCAGTCTCACACACCTCCAGCTGAAACGCAGACATAGCAATACCACAGATTTACTTCATGTCATACAGATCACATTCTCGGGCTGTCAACCAACGCAGTATTTGCAACGAGTTACATTATGTTTTTAAGTATGAAATGGTCAGTTATTTCCTCTATATCTAGTGGTGTGAATTTCATTTTGGAATATTCATATTTAATCAACTACAAAATTCACAAAGGATTCCCCAACCCAAAACATTGAAATGTTATCTAAATATGTGTAAATGCACTATTGTTTGTCATCCGAAGAAAAAACGTTTGTTTTCTTTTCTTTAACAACTCCAATAGAGCACATTGATTTATTAATCGAGTGTGAAACATTTGGTAATTTTGACACCTAGTTATCATAGGAAACCCGCTACATATTCCTAGTGCAGCAAAGGATCTTCTACATGCACTTTCCCCACAGACAGGAAAGCCCATACCATGGCCTTTGACCAGTACACTGGTTGGAATCAGAAAAAAACGACATCAGTTGAATGGATCTACAGAGGTGCTTTGAACCTGCAATGCATGCACCAAACACGAGCACTCAACTGACTGAGCTAAATCACGCGTCATCAGATGAAGTACTCTAACTGTGAAATCACTCATTCTCAATAAACTGTCAGCATCAGCTACATGTACTCTACTCTAAATCACGCATCATCAGATGAAGTACTCTAACTGTGAAATCACTCATTCTCAATAAACTGTCAGCATCAGCTACATGTACTCTGTTCTAAATCCCGCGTCATCAGATGAAGTACTCTAACTGTGAAATCACTCATTCTCAATAAACTGTCAGCATCAGCTACACGTACTCTACTCTAAATCCCGTGTCATCAGATGAAGTACTCTAACTGTGAAATCACTCATTCTCAATAAACTGTCAGCATCAGCTACATGTACTCTACTCTAAATCCCGCGTCACCGGATGAAGTACTCTTAACTGTGAAATCACTAATTCTCAATAAACTGTCAGCATCAGCTACATGTACTCTACTCTAAATCCCGTGTCATCAGATGAAGTACTCTAACTGTGAAATCACTCATTCTCAATAAACTGTCAGCATCAGCTACATGTACTCTACTCTAAATCCCGTGTCATCAGATGAAGTACTCTAACTGTGAAATCACTCATTCTCAATAAACTGTCAGCATCAGCTACATGTACTCTACTCTAAATCCCGTGTCATCAGATGAAGTACTCTAACTGTGAAATCACTCATTCTCAATAAACTGTCAGCATCAGCTACATGTACTCTACTCTAAATCACGCGTCATCAGATGAAGTACTCTAACTGTGAAATCACTCATTCTCAATAAACTGTCAGCATCAGCTACATGTACTCTACTCTAAATCCCGTGTCATCAGATGAAGTACTCTAACTGTGAAATCACTCATTCTCAATAAACTGTCAGCATCAGCTACATGTACTCTACTCTAAATCACGCGTCATCAGATGAAGTACTCTAACTGTGAAATCAATCATTCTCAATAAACTGTCAGCATCAGCTACATGTACTCTACTCTAAATCCTGCGTCATCAGATGAAGTACTCTAACTGTGAAATCACTCATTCTCAATAAACTGTCAGCATCAGCTACATGTACTCTGTTCTAAATCCCGTGTCATCAGATGAAGTACTCTAACTGTGAAATCACTCATTCTCAATAAACTGTCAGCATCAGCTACATGTACTCTACTCTAAATCCTGCATCATCAGATGAAGGAGTTCTGCCTCGGGTTGGGCCCTGGCCTCTCAGAGGCCGAACCCCAGGGCGGACATGCTCGAAACCTCTGTGGTACATGAGCATGTTAAAACATTACGCGCGCACGCTGGTGAAAGCTATTAAAACCTACTACAGTGAAAATTATGTGACAGAAGTAGATTAAGAAAGCCCACGACAGACATGATTTCACTGGTTTATCTTAAATATTGACATTATACAGTATATAGGCCTATTATATGATATATTTGTTACAAAAAAAACAAATGCCTACCTTTTCTCCAAACTGGCCCATGTGTTCACCTGCTACCGTTAACTGGTCCAGTATTTCCTGAAAAACAAAGTCCACAACAAATCAACCTACATAAAGTGTATTCTGAAACAAGTCATCAGAGCAACTGTTCTCAGTTTGTAACCACTGTAACATGGTTTCAGCCCAAATACTCAATTTTAAGTCTTAAACTTACAATTTACAGATGCTAGTGCTTTCCCTAGAAATTTGGCAAAGCATGGTAGATTAAACACTTTCAGGGCATTTTCACAATTTTGAGGGCACTTTTTTTTTTATTAAAGACAATTTTTTTTAATTAAATTAAAATAAATGTAATTAATGTGCTTGCTTTAATAAATGAATTGCACAGTATATACCAAGCATATTTTATAATACATTTTTCTAATTGTTTTATAAAGGCAGTTTTAGAATTAATTAGTGACAGAGACTTGTTTAATCTCAGGGCAGCATGGCACTGATTGAGGTAAGATGGTGCTAAACTATTGAGGCATACTGGTGCCGCACCATGCTAAAACAAGTTATGGAAAACACTGTATACCTACATTTTCTTGTTTAGAACATCTAAATTATAGATATCAGTACTTTTTCTCTTTTTTTTATTAGGAAAATGGGGGATTCATGAAAATAAATGCTCGCAAACTGACTCATTTTCATTAAATCATGAAAATATAATTCCTAAAAAAAAGGTATTTTACATTATACAGAAAAATACCTTACCTCTTGTTTAGTAGCTTTTCGGGGTGCATCAATTACTTGTTTATCCTGAAATTGAGTAAGCAGAAAGTATTAATAAAATAAAATTGCTTGCACAGTGAAATGTAACAGTCCGTCCACATACACCAAATACACAGTGAGAAAGGATATCTGTAAATACACTAACTCTAGTAACAAGTAGACTTTTAATGATTTCCCTCCAGTGACCAGAGACAGGTCAAATTTAGTCAAGAGATTAAAACATATTTAACATGTGTACCTATGATTTATTTCAGACATCTGAAAGATGCAATCTAAAGTCTAGTATGTGCAACATATACTATGAATCCAATGTACTTACAAATATGTGCACCAAACGCACAGAATCCACTGTACTTGCAAATATGTGCTTCAAATACGTGGAACCCACTGTACTTACAAATGTGCACCTAATACACAGAATTTACAGTACTTACAAATATATGCAAAAAATGCACAGAATCCACAGTACTTACAAATATATGCAGCAAATACATAGAATCCAGTGACTGTACAACAAATACTTCTAACCCACTGCACTTACAAATATGTGCACCAAATACATGGAACCCACTGTACTTACAAACATGTGCACCAAATACGTGAAACCCACTGTACTTACAAATATGTGCACCAAATACATGGAGCCCACTGTACTTACAAATATGTGCACCAAATATGTGGAACCCACTGTACTTACAAATACATGTATGTGTACAAAATATGTGGAACACACTGTACTTACAAATATGTGCCCCAAATATGGGGAACCCACTGTATTTACAAATATGTGCAACAAATACGTGGAACCCACTGTACTTACAAATATGTGCCACAAATACATGGAACCCACTGTATTTACAAATATGTGCCACAAATACACAGAATCCACTGTACTTACAAATATGTGCACCAAATACGTGGAACCCACTGTACTTACAAATATGTGCCACAAATACACAGAATCCACTGTACTTACAAATATGTGCCACAAACACGTGGAACCCACTGTACTTACAAATATGTGCCACAAATACGTGGAACCCACTGTATTTACAAATATGTGCCACAAATACACAGAACTCATTGTACTTACAAATATGTGCCACAAATACGTGGAACCCACTGTATTTACAAATATGTGCCACAAATACACAGAACTCATTGTACTTACAAATATGTGCCACAAATACGTGGAACCCACTGTACTTACAAATATGTGCCACAAATATGTGGAACCCACTGTATTTACAAATATGTGCCACAAATACACAGAACCCACTGTGCTTACAAATATATGTTTTCATTTTGGAAGCATGCGCAAGCTTGCTGCATGCATATCTTCAACTGTGCAAGCTTCCCGCAAGCATGTTTTAATTTTTGCAAGCTTGCTGCATGCATATTTTCAACTGTGCAAGCTTCCTGCAAACATGTTTTAATTTTTGCAAGCTTCTCATATGATTTATCAAATTCAATGGGAACAGTGGCTAAACAATCAAACATACATGTAACATATAGTATTTACAATAACAGCCCTTGAAATTCTGACAAGTTTGCTATGGCAGTTAAGTGCCGTCGCAAGTCAATTTTGCAACGGCACTACGGCGGCAATTTTAAAGAAAAGATTAATACTGTCACTGCCACATGATGATCCAGTCTCATCTGTAGTTGAGGATACGATGTTTTTACTTCATATGACTATGCGTGTTTGCCTTGCTGCTGTTATGAAATATTAGTCGCATGGAACCTTCGAACTATATGCCTCGCTCTGAGGTTGATACAGACATTCCGCCTGATGACAAACTGTTTTCCAGTTTCCTGTCGATTATCGGTTTGCCGCTGTTGCTGTTGGGCCACACAGTCAGTTGTGCTACGGCATCGATTCGACGTTACATGCGTACCGGGTTGGTGTTGATGACAGAATGCATCGGTCCGGTGGTTGGTCAATGACTTTACCAATATATTCGGCAGATCGATCACTACTTCCTCTGGCTCCGGAAGTTATCCAGTCGCCATCACGCGGGTTTTTTTTTTTACCGCGACTATTTTACTATGGTCCAGTGCGGTTTATCCTCTCACTGCATTCACTGTTGTTTCGCCAGAGTTGTATCTCAGGTTCGTACTGCAGGGAGTGCACTACGATTGGATGGTTTTGCCATTTGGCATTTCGGTAGTTCTTTGGCTGTTCACAAGAATAACAGCCTCAATGGCGCGGGTTTTTCATCAGCAGGGTATATAATTTTACCCATGCCTGGACGACTGTCTTTTGAAGTGCCAGAACAAGACAAAGTTAGTGGGCCAAGTCAGCTACGTAATTCAGTTCTTGAACCGTCCCGGATGGATTGTCGACCAGGAAAGGTCTTTACTGCTACCAACACAGAATCTCCAGTTTCTTGGGATTCACTTGCGTACCCGATCTGGGACTCATTCAGGTTCCTGCAGCCCGATGGACCAAGATTCAATCTGCGGTATCCAAAGTTCTGGCCGAACTTGTGACTTTCCATGCGTGGCAGAGCCTACTGGGTCTTTTGACCTCAACCTAAGTCTTGACTGGGGTACCTGTCACGAGGCGGCCGTCGTTGGGCCTCGGGGGGAGCTTGTCATCCACTAGTGGATGGTCTAACGATCTACCGGTCACGAACCCCAGTGCAGGGGGACTTGCGGCTGGGGACGCCCCACCAAACGCACATCCGTCCAGCTACAGGGTCGCCTGCAGTTACAGTGTTTACAAGTCTTCCTCATTCCGTACATCACGTTGAACAACCCCCAACTGATGATAACCCTTCTCGACAACTTTTGACCCTGTCTGCAATGGTAGCTTATTTCGTCGAACGTCTTAGGCAGAGTCTCTTTAATGCTATTCCAAGGGACCGACCATCTGTTTGTGGACGCCTCACGAGAAGGTTGGGAAATCATTTCAACAGTCAGACATCAGGGCTGTGGTCTGCCGTCGAAGCCAGTTTCCACATCAACGTGTTGGAGCTTCTGGCAGTGTTCAATGCGATACGTCATTGGCGTCGGCACTTGCTCCATGCAACTTTTATTGTAGCGACCGACATGTCAGCGGCGGCCTACATCAATCGTCAGGGCAGAACTAATTTCAGAAGTCTGCTCGATCTCATCTATCGTCTGTTCAAGCTGACAGATGCAATCCCGCTGTAACTCAGTGCATGTCACATACCAGGGGTGTCGAATGTTCTGGCAGACACGTTGTCAAGACCGTCCGCTCCACAAAGCACCGAGTGGATGCTCAACCCAGAAGCGTTCTGGTGGGTGTGTCACAGGCTGTGGACACCAACTGGTGATCTTTCTGTGACATGCTTCATTCGTCAACTCCGATCGTACGTGTCACCAGTACCGGATTCCGATGCATTGGATCTCTACGCCTTGGCCATCAGTTGGGATAATCTGGATGCATATGCATTCCCGTCACCAGTGTTGCTACCGAGAGTCCTCCAGCGGTTTCAGGAGTTCCATTGTCGGATACTTCTCATTGCTCCAAAATGGCCAAGCGGAATTTGGTATCCAGACCTTCTACGTCTTGTGGCACCAGATCCTCTACCGTTACTTGATTGGGATCGCCTCTTGCTTCATCCCACGTCGAGACAGCACCATCCACATCCAAACTTGTACCAACTACATGCATGGACCTTATCTCCGACGGTTTAAGGAAGAAGGGGTTTTCTTTGACCACATCGGCGATTTTGAAAACTCCATGTTCAAGGGTTTCAAGCACGAGGATCAGATTCAACAGTTTCGGCCACCGAAATGGGACCTTAATCTAGTTCTGAGGGCCTTGTCTCAAGCACCTTACGAGCCTGCTGCGAAGGCCTCTTAGAGGTTTGGACAAGGAAGACGGTGTTCTTGATAGGGTTCACTACAGTGGCAAGAGTGTCAGAGATACATGCTTTGGATGTCAACATGGTGCGTTTTAATCGCGACTACTCTTCATTTTCACTGGGTCTTTTGATGAACTTTGTTGCTAAAAATCAGTTGCTGGATCAATGTCCTCGCACCTATGATGTTAAAGCACTCTATTCCATTGTGGGTTCACATGATGTGGAAGATTTGTCGTTGTGTTCTGTTTGAACTCTTAGCTGTACCTGGAAAGAACTGCCACCTTTCGCAAACATCGACAGAGAATTGTTTCTCTCTTGCAATCAGAGACATTTGAAAGACATTACTAAAAACACAGTGTCTACTTGGATACGATCCACGATTTTGTGTGCCTACCAATCAGCAGGGTATACCTCCACCGTCGGTGTCTTAACCCACATGAACTGCATGCCTTAGCCGCTACTATGTCCCTGCATTGTAACACTCCGGGTTCCAGCATCGTATCCGGGGTGTTATTGGGCCACCGATTCCATCTTCGCGAACTACTATCTGCGAGATGTATCGACCGAAGACGTAGAGGGATTCCATCATCTGGGTCCGGTGGTTGTAGCTCAAACTCTGGTTAACTCTGGTCGTCCTCGTTGTCGTTGATGTCGGATTCAGGACTGCACCCCAAGATGTCCATTGAATCGACAAGTGCAGAATTTTGAAAATAGCAATTAGTAAAGAAGTTAATAGATCAAATAAAAAAAAAAAAAAAGGTTACAAGTGGAACTTAAAAACTAAAAAGGTCTCGTGCGGTGACCATCTTGGATTTTGAATCAACCCAAAAAATAACAGCATTTAGTAAGTGCCATGAGAGGATCACTTGGACTGAGTTTGATTGAAACCTACCTGGTGGAACTTGAGAAGAAGTAAAGAATGTCTCAGTCAATCAGAGGCCAGGGCGGCCATCTTGGGTTTTAAATTGGCCCCAAAAATTACAAAACTTGTTGAAGGCCATGATAGCATTGTTTGAACCAAGTTTGGTTGAAACCTGGCTAGTAAAACTTAAGAAAAAGTAAAAAAATCTCTGTCGATCAAAGGCAATGGTGGCCAGCTTGGATTGTGAATCAGCCCGAAAAATAACAAAACTTGGTCAGGGCCATGAGAGGATCATTAGGAAACATATGGTTGAAATTTGCATGGTGGAATTTGAGAAAAAGTAAAACATTTCTTGGTTATTCAGAGGCCAAGGTGGCCATCTTGGAATTTTTATCAGCCTGAAAAATAACAAAATTTAGTCAGGGCTATGAGAGGACCATTTAGACCAAGTTTGGTTGAATCCTGCTTGGTGGAACAGGAGAAAAAAGAAAACAAGAAGAAACAAACAAATGACTTTTGACCACAGTATGGATCTCCAGAATATAAACTAAAAGGGGAAGAAGAATATAGGATCAGCAGTTTTCTACAGTTATCACTTCAGTCAAGATTACTCCACATACATGGAACATGTCTATCATAGTGGAAAACTAATTTTGTATGTTACTGACTACATGTAGCACCTATACATTTTTTTTTAACAGTTCATGTTTTTCACTTTAAAAATGATCATTGTTTGTTTTTTTAGAATTAGACAAGATGGCCGCCGCTGATGATGGCACAAGCTTGCAAGTAGCTTGTCAGAAGCATGCGGGATCTCGTCGCAAGCTTGCAGGAAGCTCGTTGCAAGCATGCGGAAAGCTCATCGCAAGCTTGCAGGTAGTTAGTCGCAAGCTTGTGGGACACTTGTCACAAGGTTGTAAAAAGGTTCCAAATACTAGCTTAAATTGGACAAGCGTGCGGGAAGCTCATCGCATGCTTTTGGGAAGCTTGTCGCATGCTTACGGGAAGCTCGTCGCAAGCGTGCAGGAAGCTGGTCACAAGCATGCGGGAAGCTAGTAACAAGCTCGTCGCAAGCATGCAACAAGCTAGTCGCATGGTTGTAAAAAGGTTCAAATGTGTGCTCCAAATACATGGAACCCACTGTACTTAGAAATATGTGCACCAAATACGCAGAATACACTGCACTTACAAATATGTGCATCAAATACGGGGAGCCCACTATACTTACAAATATGTGCAGCAAATACATGGAACTCACTGTACTTACAAATATGTGCAGCAAATACGCAGAATCTGCTGTACTTACAAATATGTGCATCAAATACGGGGAGCCCACTGTACTTACAAATATTTGCACCAAATATATGGAACCCACTGTACTTAAAAATATGTGCTCCAAATACGCAGAATCCACTGTACTTAGTGCACCAAATATGCAGAATCCACTGTACTTACAAATATGTGCAACAAATACATAAAATCTGCTGTACTTACAAATATGTGCACCAAGTCTCCATACTCGTTGGACTGGCGGAAGTGTTGAGCGATCTCATCAAAGAGATTCCAGTCTCCACTGAGCATCTGATCGATGTCGACATCCTCAAGACTGGTCACCTCATCTTGTGTACTTGCTATCTCTGTAACATACAACACTGTCTTAGTCTAACAGTCGATCAAAGTCATGTTATCTTATGGTTAAATGTCCTAGTCAAACAGTGGATCAACTGGCAGTCATGTTATCTTATGATTAGGCCAAAAAAAAAAAGAAGTTTGTTTCAGGTAACATGGCCCAAAAAAGTAGGGTAGGTAGGTAGGATTTTTTTTGGATTTTTTTGTTCAAAGAAAGGTTACCCTACATTATATATGTGTTTGCCAGAGAAAAAAACAGTCTCGAGATGAAAGATATGAAGGCAAGCTGTCTGAAAAATCTTAGTTTACTCTTTGCAGCCAGAGAGAAATAAAAACAATCTCACTGTTAATGTCAGTTTTAAGTTTCACATGCCATTTTCAAAAGACAGGAAAACTAAAAAAGTTCAAACTATTCCTTTCACCAATAAAAGTCAGTAGATGACTGCACAGAAACGTCACAGCTTTGTCCAGTTTTGTCAGAGGATGACTGCACAAATTTGTCCAAGTTGGTCAATAGATGTTTGCACAAAAAGTTCAGATTTATCCAGTCAGTAGACGACTTCACAAAAACTTCACAGATTTGTCCAACTTGTATTGGAAATAACAAAACAATACTAATTTTGTGTGCAATTTACAAATCAATAGGCTTAGAAATGAATAACTTGTAGTAAATTTCATAGTAATAAAAAAGGCATTCCTAGCCCGAGTACTCTGACTGTAAGAGAGCTAGATGGACATTTGGACATAAATAATGAGAGCGTGTTTATGTTCAAATGTCCGTCTAGCTCTCTTACAGTCAGAGTACTCGGGCTAAGGCGTTCCCTGTAGTACAGACTTATAGTTTTAATGTTTATTAGCCTATTGAATGGACCCATGCTAAAATCACCCAAATTAATTTATTCCCAATTAACTGAAACACTGAAATAAATGTGAACTGTTTAATGTTTGTGGTTATTCTTGAATATTCCGTTTATTTAATTATTACCCATGCTCAGCAGTTGATAGGCCTATACATCACTGGCGTAGGAAGTGGGGAAGAGGGTACTTTGTAGCAGCATCGATGGTTTATATATTAATTTTATACGTGTGTGTGCCCACCCACCCCACTTTTTGGTATCTTCCTACAGGCTACACCTGTGTATATTAACAAATTCTGGGTACTAGGCCTATCGGCCTCCCCCACCCAGACCCCCAATACTTGCTTGCTGGTAATAACTTGGTACTTGGTGATGCCTCGACCAGAAGTGGTCAGGCCCTTTATAAGGGCCCTATGGGCAACCTAGGGAGACACCACAGCATCGTAAAGGTCTAAAATTAACTAGCTACTCTCGATTCACTAATATCAAAACCTATATTAGCTCGGCCATTTACCTTTCGACCGACCATTAAAAATTGCGCCAAATTCCCTCAATCAAAATTGTGCACCCTTTTCTCTTTGGCATTTAACTGCTCCATTCAAACTCCATAGCACCACCACCACCACCACCCGCCTGCTACCGATTTGATCGGGCTGCTGGTGCTCCCTTGCACCTGCCAATGCAGGCGGTCCCTCCTCTCCCCTCCCCCCACCTTTCCTGTCATGGAGTCGTGTTCTCTTATGGTTAAGTGTCTTAGTCAAACAGTGGATCGACTGGCAGTCATGTTATCTTATGGTTAAGTGTTTTAGTCTAACAGTGGATCATAGTCGTGTTATCTTATGGTTAAGTGTCTTAGTCAAATAGTGGATCGACTGGCAGCCGTGTTATCTTATGGTTAAGTGTCTTAGACAAACAGTGGATCGACTGGCAGCCGTGTTATCTTTTGGTTAAGTGTCTTAGTCAACAGTGGATCGACTGGCAGTCGTGTTATCTTATGGAAGTGTTCGAGATTAAAATTTTGGGGCAGTGTCCCAGATGGATACTAACATTTCAAAATCTGGTATCCCACCTGAGAATTTAGTATCCCTCTTAAATGAAATTCATAAATAACATCGTACAAACTTGGACGAAACTGTTCTCGTTCCCAGTCTATTGCTATGCCGCAATCGAAATTGTGGAATTTGTGAAACTGGCAATCAAACAGAACCTGCAGAAAGATTTGCTGCATCTATTTTTGCGTAATAATGACATAAATTAATATTTAGCAGTAATCTAACATTACTAATGATAAACCTATGTGAAAGCCCAAGATATTCCGATTGCCCAAGATGTCCCATTTGGGACATCTTGGGCAGTGCTCGGTCCAAGATGTCCTTGGGCCGAGACATGCCATATAAAATAAAAGTTTTAACTGCCACATAAAATAAAGATATTAAACCTTACATTGTGATATTTGTTTTAACAATTTAAAGGCATGTGGAATTTTTTTAACTGCACATGCATGATTATAGTACGTTTGTTTGAGATGCGAAGTTTCGTAGGGTCGATCCCCATGTTGGGTCTATATGTTTTTCTTATTCCAACCAGTACACCACTGATGTTTTATCATAGGCTATATATATATATATATATATATATATATATATATATATATATATCCAGTGTTCGAGATTAAAATTTTTGGCCAGTATCCCAGTTGGATACTAACATTTCAAAATCTGGTATCCCACCTGAGAATTTAGTATTATATGGCATCCCGGTGGGATACTGGGTTCTTGAAGTCTGGTATCCAAAATTAAATTCTGGTATCCCCGAGATATCGGGATACCGTTAATCTCGAACACTGATATCCACAACTGGTCCACCAAAGGCCGTGGTATGTGCTGTCCTGTCTGTGGGAAAGTGCATATAAAGGTCGCCTTGCTGCTTATCTTCTGCTTATCGTAAGAAGTAGATTTTGACCCTCATAACAAATTCGAACATTAATACCATTTTCAAATGACAAATAGAAACTGAGAAACATAAGTCTATTCATTTTGACGGCCATCTTGGATTTCATTATCAGTTATCTTATGCTGTTCTAGTTTGTAGAAATCAATTCTCCGACACTCAAAACATATATTCGGATATCAAAATCTACTTCTTACGATAAGCAGAAGATAAGAAACAGGTTTCATTAATTTTGGCGGCCATCTTCAATTTTATTAAAAGTTGTTATGTTATACTAATCTAGTGTATAGAATTCAATTTTCTGACCCTCAAGACATATATTCAGATTTCAAAATCATCTTCATACATAAAGCAGAAGCTGAAAACGTTATATTTTAGTAATTTTGGCGGCCACCTTGGATTTTGTAACCTGTCGGAGTTAGCCCACATTTTTGAGAGGATCACCCCCTCTAATTTTATTAAGAAGGCATTGAAGTTGTAAAAAACACCTCCAAACCTTGGTCCCCGTGAATTGGTCATGGAATCCTATTATTTAGTCTCTACTATATATGTTTCTGCTTCAACACACTATTCATCAGTTGGGACATTTTGGGCTGACTTAGCACATAAATTTTAGAATTGGGACATCTTGGGCTTTCACAACCTACCTGTATCAATTTCATGCATATGTGGAATCAATATCTCAAATAAAATTTGAAGGCAGGAAACATCCAACAAAAACAATAGCAACTTAGCGGTTCCCAGTCTATTGCTACCTCGCTATTGCTCCAATGTAGCATCAGACTGGGTATGAGCTGGGGGAGATATTGTTACGGCATAGCATTAGACTGGATACGAGCTCGAAAATACTGTTACTTAACTTCAGTAAATGACCGACGTTCACCGTTTCAGCGAAAAATTAAAACGCAGGATTAAAAAACCCAACAACAATTGTAATGAAATTTACTTTCGGGTCCCTACGTCGGCTCCATTTGTAATGAAATTTACTTTTCGGGTCCCTATCTGGGGACCACGGGTTCGGCTACCCCTTTCGGTTGTAGACTTTTGCTGGTACTAAGAGTCTATTAATAATTCTCTAGAAGGCTGAAATTACTATAAACCAGACCGACTAGGCTAGCACAGAAAACCCAAACTAACAAACAGATTACACATTTATTCGAGGAGTACAAACAAATAACAAATATGTATGGTAGTCCTCCAAGATCCATATATGAATTGACTACCACTAAATAAATAAATTTACACCCACATATCCATACAAATAAATATTTATATTTAGGGACGTGTATGAATGTGTCGTGGATAATCCCGACGAAGAGAATATTCGCGGAATTAAATTTACATCTGCAGGACAGCACACACCAAATAATTAGGTTCTACACCTTACACGATTACCCATCCATGCCGGTGTACACGAACTCTGTTTAAATCATATATATTGGACAGCCCCTTTCAAAGCTATTTTTAACCAAAACACCCTATTAAAGCAGTCGTTAATCCATATAATTAGGACTCACTTATTCGGAATGGGGTTACAAACCATCGACAATGATGAAGACCGCTTATTAAAATCAACGAGATCCTAATTTAATCAGGTTTAATTTATTCAGACGGGTTGCCCGTTCTCTAACTCAGCCAAAACGATTAAGCGGACAGTTCGTGCACGGTAAAAACACGGAATTATATATGGGACGATTACACCTTACACGTAACACGGGTCATTGCCTGACTCGCTTTACGTAGTTAATTTATAATTTTAATAACCGAAACTTATAAGATATACACATTGGTTAAACGTATGTTTAAATGGGTAGACAGTTAGGAATGGAAGCAAGTATGTTTACATATATATAAAACGAGAAACAACACGGCACACAAAAACTAACCTCACAGAAAAAAAACCCGAGCGCATGTGGGGATGAATAACGTGCGTCGAAAAATGATCTAATCTGACCAACCTGATTGGTTGATTCAGTCAGGCCACACTCTTGCACGGACTTCTGCCGACAACATTTAAAACGGTTGCACGACACTTATTGTATTATCCCTCGTAGCAATGAGAAAATAACGTTCCTGATATTCATAAGTGAGTAGAGTTAGATCATGCTGTTAATGTAATTAGTAAGAGATATAATCAGAATCTTAACTGAATATACCAAAGAAAATATGAAAAGATAGACAGACTGAAAACCAGGAACGCTACACAATGTTACATTACATTAGTATCCTGGTGGGATACTGGGTTATTGAAGTCTGGTATCCAAAATTTAATTCTGGTATCCCCGGGATATCGGGATACCGTTAATCTCGAACACTGTATGGTTAAGTGTTTTAGTCTAACAGTGGATCAAAGTCGTGTTATCTTATGGTTAAGTGTCTTAGTCAAACAGTGGATCGACTGGCAGCCGTGTTATCTTATGGTTAAGTGTCTTAGTCAAACAGTGGATCGACTGGCAGTCGTGTTATCTTATGATTAAGTGTCTTAGTCAAACAGTGGATCGACTGGCAGCCGTGTTATCTTATGGTTAAGTGTCTTAGTCAAACAGTGGATCGACTGGCAGTCGTGTTATCTTATGGTTAAGTGTCTTAGTCAACAGTGGATCGACTGGCAGTCGTGTTATCTTATGGTTAAGTGTCTTAGTCTAACAGTGGACCAACTGGTGTCAGCATTATTTTATGGCAAGTGTTTTAGTCAAACTATTGACAGATTGGCTGGAGTGTTATTTTATAGTGAAACAAATAATGAAGATATGGATCTTCAGAATTGTTCAGACTATTATTGAGTCAAATTAAAAACTTCACAATCTAAAATTTGAATAAAGTTAATGAGTGTTGAAAGCAGATATTTTTCAGGATTAAATATATTGTAATGGCAATGTCTACACTCCATTTGAAGCCCATCACAGCCCACGTGACCCGATCCATAGCATGTGCACAGCACCATTGAGGCACAAGTGGTTTTGCACATGCCACTGATCACGTGATTACAATAGCACGCGTTTTCATCGTTACTCGCTCACAGTAGTCCGACACAATGAAAACACATTAAAACAATATTTGTTACGATCTGCCACACCTCACAAATGTACAGCGTGAACGTGCCTTTGTCATGTTGTACGAAGGAACGTCAGTAGCTGACGTTGCAAGGGCATTGGGTTGCAGTCGACGGGCAATTTATGATCTGTGGACTTGAGTACAACAAACGGGCACCACAGCTGATTGCCCCGATCAGGTAGACCACATGTAACGTCATAGGCAGATGAGTCATATTGTGTTACGTCACCTCCGCAACCGTTTCATGACAGCTATAGCAACCAGTAATTAACTTTTCAGATGTCGGATGTCCGTGCAAACGATCCAAAATCGGCTGCGAATCACTCACCTCCATGCACGGCGCCCATATGTTGGACCCATTTTGACCCAATTTCATCAACGTCAATGTCAACTGTGGGCACAACACCACTTGTGATGGACTCGGAGGGAATGGAATAGAGTTGTGTTTAGCAATGAATCAAGATTCACACTGCGATTTGCCGATGGCAGGCAGAGGATTTGGAGACAACGTGTTGAATGTCATGTTCCATGTTGTGTCAGTGAAGTTGACAGATTCGGAGGCGGAAGTGTAATGGTTTGGGGTGCTTTCTGTGGAAATGGAAGTTCTTGACTTCTTGTCATCCGTGGCAACCTCAACGCTGCTGCATACCGTGACCAGGTGCTGGCCCAGGAACTTGTGCCCTTCATGGCAGCTCATGGTCCAGGCCTGATCTTTCAGCATGACAATGCCAGACCCCATCTTAACAAGGGATTACCTAAGAAACACGGGCATCAATGTCATAGATTGGCCTTCAGGGTCGCCCAACTTGAATCCCATCAAGCATGTTTGGAATGTGCTGGAATGACCACTGCACACTCTCAGGAACCCTCCACAGACTTTGCAGGAACTTGGTACCTCATTAGTGGAACAATGGCACCGTAATGCAGTCTTTACATGCATCAGGCAGTCAATGAAGAGGCGCTGCCTTGCAGTTGTGGGTATACATGGAGGGCATATACGCGCTACTGGACAGGTGATTTTATCAGATGACCCTGCTTGTGAATTACCATTTTGATTGTGGTTTTGACGAAAGAAAGAAGTGTTTTATTTAACGACGAACTCAACACATTTTATTTACGGTTATATGGCGTCAGACATATGGTTCAGGACCACACAGATTTTGAGAGGAAACCCGCTGTCGCCACTACATAGGCTACTCTTCCGACTGGCAGCAAGGGATCTTTTATTTGCGCTTCCCACAGGGTGGGATAGATCAAACCATGGCCTTTGTTGAACCAGTTATGGATCACTGGTCGGTGCAAGTGGTTTACACCTACCCATTGAGCCTTGCGGAGCACTCACTCAGGGTTTGGAGTCGGTATCTGGATTAAAAATCCCATGCCTCGACTGGGATCCGAACCCAGTACCTACCAGCCTGTAGACCGATGGTCTGCCACGACGCCACCGAGGCCGGTTGGTTTTGACGAATGCTGTGGGTGCATCGAACAGATTTTTGACTCAACATTCTTTGGATGTCATACAATAATAAAAAAAACCTTATTTAACATGTTCTTCTGTCATATTTGCTAATTAGTCAAGATGAAACTGTTGTGAAGTTTTTAATTTGACTCAGTATATAGAATTGTGTTATGCAGTACAGTGTAAGTATCTAGTGTTAGGAATCTGTTTGATAAATCAGATCCAGGCTTGAAGCTGCTGTTCACTGTATTGACCATCACAAAGCTGAATATGGGAAACATAATTCAGTTTTAATTTGCTGATAACTTAATCAGAAAAATGTGTCATTTGTAGATGGACCATCATTTGTGCTCTTTAGCTAAATGAAGTTTAGGCTATTTTAAAGCACAAGATCAATGGTGATTACAAATATTCACATTCTGCTAAATTGGATCTTAAAGCTGTATCTACTTGATGCCAATATTTTTGGTATGTAACTGTGAAATAATAAAAGAAAATCATTTCATGTTATCCATTTAAAAAAAACATTCAGCATATAATGTGAAAATTTAACATTCTGATGTACCATATATTTCTGGATATAATGTGAAGGGGGACATATTTTCCAGGAGCAAATATAATATGACACAAGATCTAATCATTTATAATAGTTTTAAGGGTTTTTTCTAGCCAATAATTATATATTTATAGACAAATACCAATATTCCTTATAGTAAGAGAGAAGAACAAATAAATGACAGTAAAAGTTCTAAAAAATAAATAAAGAGTTTGTTTTGTTTAATGACACCACTAGAGCACACTGATTTATTAATTATCGGCTACTGGATGCGAGCACTTTATCCCCACCCCGTAAAAGATTTTCTAGCAGATGAAAATATTAAATAGATAAAATTTTATTTTTTATTTTTTATTTTCAGGACATTGGAAATACCACATATCAAGACAAAAAAATATTAGTGTGTTTATCCTTAATGTAGGCTGGGATGAAAAATTTAGGATTTATTTTATTAGAAGCAGAAGTGGAAACCACCCACCGTTACCAAATTTAATAGAATAACAATTTTTCTACAGAATTAAATGTTTCACCTGCCATAAAGTTATTTTATTACCCATATGGTTACAAATATCTAGGTACATATCAAAGCGATACGTCCCACTAGAATGCCAAGTGGGACGTATCGCTAAAGCTCGTAACAATTGAAAATTATTTCACTCAGGACATAAACATGATACGAAATGGAAGCTCGTTTATTATCCTATAATTATGTCACTCATAGCTGCATCCATGAGTTCATCTAAATGCATGTTCAGACAAAACAATTTTAAAAATTAAACAGTTAAACAAAATTAGATTAAAAAAAAAAAAAATCTTAAATCTAAAACAAAAATTAACATGCACTGGGATGACTATTTATTGATGTAACAATAAACCAAATGTCAACGATTTAGGTTTTACAGTTTGTGAGAAATGGACATAAACAAGAAAAGGGGCGGGACGTAGTCCAGTGGTAAAGCACTCGCTTGATGCGCGATCGGTTTAGGATCGATTGTCGTTGGTGACCCCATTGGGCTATTTCTCTTTCCAGTGCACCACAACTGGTATATCAAAGGCCGTGGTATGCAGTATCCTGTCTGTGGGATGGTGCATATAAAAGATCCCTTGCTGCTAATTGAAAAAGAGTAGCCCATGAAGTGGCGACAGCGGGTTTCCTCTCTATATATATCTGTGTGGTCCGTAACCATATGTTTGACACCATATAGTAGAAAATAAAATGTAATAATAATAAAATGTAACATGTATCGAGATGAATATACATGCATGTAGGTGCAACTACAAAGCAGGTTTCGTTGATCTAAGACTTACAGTTTTGTGAGAAATGGAACTAACACAAACATTTAACATCACTATCCTCCAAAAAGTACTACCTAGATATCTCGCCTTTTGACTTGTTCAAGGCGAGAGTAAAAATAAAATACTCACTGTCTCCAGCTTCTTGACCAGTTTTCTAAGCAGGAAAGAGAAGAAATTCACAATTACTTATTATTATTATTATCTCAAGGTGAAAGAATTAGTTATCTCAAGGTGAAAGAATTAGTTATCTAAGGTGAAAAAGAAAGTAAAACAAATCACAATTACATAATACTGTTTCCTCAAGGTGAAAGAAAACCGAAAAAATCTACAATTAGCATCACTTATTATTATCTCACGGTCAAAGAATTATTAATATCTCAAGGTAAAAGACAAAAAGCAGAAATTCACAATTACTTATTATTGTTCTCCCAAAGTGAATTTACACAAGCTAATTTCTTTTTAAGTTTGATGCTGAAACTACATGCATATTGCTTACAATTAAAAACAAAAAGAAACATGGTACTATACGATTTCCTTCTTCATATTCACTCTGAAGTCAGCATATATGTACTTGTACTAAAAGTGAGTACTAGTAAAATGCTCCACTAGGGTACAGAGAACCTTAATACGGCTCTGGGACTCTATTTTGTGAATTTACCATGGCTGTTTTCTTGGCTCTATCCCGCGATTTGCTCCGCGCTCTTTCTTCGGACCTGTCATGGATTCTGTGTCGAACTCGATCCTCTGTCCTGCAGATCCTTCTGCATCCTGGTCTGTTAAAGGCATCATTGTTTATTTTCACACATGGTCCTTGAATTCGTCCAAACTGTTCATCAGGGTCAATTAAAAGACTGCCAGGAGACTTGGGACGAAGAGGCATCCTTAACAAAATAAAAATAACAACAAAGTAATCAAACCTGATTTTTGCGTAACCAACATTTCATAATGATCCGAATTTCTTTTGTGTAACTCATAAATTAAATTACACTGTGTTGATTTTTAAATATTTAGAGAAAAAAATATTAGAGACAGAAAATAAATACAACTTAAACAACATATGATGACAAACAAGCAAATAAGTACTAAGCTAATTTGAAGACTGCTCGTCGTTTCTAGAGACGGAAATGTTCTCAATTTTGGAGTGAAAATAAATGCTTATATAATGTATGTTCGCAGTGGTGTATGTTGTTAGTGCCAACGAGAACATGTTCTATTGGCAATCTTCATTTGAAGTTGGGCAATTTAACATGGGTTTCAATGGCAGGTGACATCTGTGTAGTGAGACCTAAATGTTACTTGCATTTGGCTACAGATTTTCTGATCAAATTCGCCAAATTGCTGTTAAGTTTTGGCGTCCAGGTTAAAGCCTAGGTAATAGTGTTTGACAATTGTCAGGTTCACAATAAATCAATGTTTAGTCCAACTGTTTTGCAATCCTTGTCAAGGCAAAAGGTAGCTTAGTGGGTGCGTGACATAGCCCAGTGGTAAAGAGCTCATTTAATGTGCAGTCAGTCTAGGAATGATCCGCATCAGGGCAATTCCATATTGGAGAGGACTTGATGCCAAAAAACAATCTTCAGAATTCAATGAAATAAATGATTGAAATCTATAGATTAATTAACCAATTTATCTAACAACAATAGTTTTCCCTGAAACAAGTTTTCTTTTTGTACTACACGCCAATGGCAAACATTTCATATTTTAAGGTTAAAAGTTGTCAAAAATATGAGTAAATTAGCCCTATCTATATTCCCTGAATGTAAAGCAATATTCTGCATATTTCATTAGATTTGTAATGTCACTACCTTGACTTTCAAACACCAAATAGTTAGAAACAGTCAACAAAAAGCATAGAGACTGAAATATAATTCATGGAAAAATAATTTGTCACTGTAACTTGAGTCAAAAGAAGTAAAAACATTTTGTGTAGAAAAAAAAATCTGAGGGTACTCCGACATGTCATTCATAATTTTCTTGCTACTTGCCAAGGCAAACCTTAAAAACATCCCATCAGTCCTTAATATTATATAAATATAGCATGAGAGTGGAATGAAATTGGTAACGTTAGTCACATGTAACATCAGTCACGAGAAAACAGGAGCTGTAACGTCAGTCACGTTTCAACCAGTGAGCTATAACTAGGTCTTACTGAATTCTTTCTACATTATCTTTAACCCTTTCCCTAGATTTCCTCACATTTTAACTTAAACTTAGTAAAAAACATACACTATTGGTTCAAACAATGAGTAAACAAACTGAAAAAATAAAAACTTCTACAAAGATAGCTACAAGTCGCCATTCAAACTGTTTCTTCTTCTCCAGTTGAGGATAAACTATTGGGCAATAGATTGACACACCCCCCCCCCCCCCCCATAGGAGGCCTATTGTATTTCTGCAGGAGAAGCATAACATTCTTATCCACTGGAACTACTTTGCAACTCTCCATGGGAAAGGTCCAGTGGATGGGATTGGTGGTGCCGTAAAGAGGCACGTTTGGAACAAGGTTAAGACCAGGATACACACTGTGGTGAATAATGCTCCTTCCTTCGTCGAGGCAGCAAAGGATATGCCAAGCATAGTAGTTACAGAAGTGTTGACAACAGACACTGAATGGCGTAATAATTCCCTCAAGTTGAATGAGGTGTTTGCTGATGTCCTGGTCAACAAAGGCATAGCTCGGTTCCACCATCTCCGTGTTAAACAGGGCAAGTTTGAGACATTCACTCTGACTAGTGATGTTGCCGATTCTTCCGACAATACGGATATGATCGAAATACCTGCTCAACATGCTG
Organism: Gigantopelta aegis; assembly: GCF_016097555.1. Taxonomy (NCBI): domain Eukaryota; kingdom Metazoa; phylum Mollusca; class Gastropoda; order Neomphalida; family Peltospiridae; genus Gigantopelta; species Gigantopelta aegis. Next base: position 85,083,707 of record NC_054708.1, on the reverse strand, counting down.
AAGTGATGGAGGCACCAATTGCAATAGATGATTGGTGGGCTGTTGAATACGATGGTGAACTTTTCCCTGTAGTAGTCAAGAATATTCAGAACAATAACTTTGAGGTCTCTGTTATGGAAAAAGTTAGTGCCTCGTGGCAATGGCCATCCAAGGAGGATAACATTTTCTATCACAAGTATCAAATGAAGAAAAAGCTGCAACCTGCAATCATGATCAATGCCAGAAATCACTGGAGTGCCACTTTCCTTGATTTTGATTAATTGGTGGATGAGTGGTGCATATCATTCGCTTAGTGAGCATTGTAACTTTGAAAATGTTTTTAATATTGTTTTAACTCAACACTGGAACTAATGCAAGACTCTAATATGTCTAATGGCATGCCTCTGTTATGAATGAACTGTGGAATACTTACATATATCGAAATTGGTAACACTTTTCCAGTTACTGAATTAATATTCATGCGTAATGAGAAACTGTAACGTCAGTCACACACTGTCAAGTGACTATTCTGTAATTATTGCACTTGTGTTTTCAACTTTTTTGTCATGTTTAACTTTCAGTGTTAAATTGTCTTGTTCCCCAGGATGAAAACTAATGTGTACCATGTTTTAAGTGAAGCTTATAACCATGTTTTAAGTGAAGCTCCGTTTTGAAATTTTCATACCACCATCAGTGGTGCATCTGTAATGAAACTTGCAGCTACCACAAACAAGACAAACCTACTTATTACCTCTAATTTGTTGTAAAAGATGTATGTAATTGAAATGGTGGGCATTTCACCTCATTATATTAGTACAAATCCAATTATAAAACATTGAAGCGTTCTGGACAAACTGTAACATCAGTCACGTAATGTCAGTCACGCACAATTATGTAATCATTCTTTTAATGTTGTGGTTTTCCAATTTAGTAATGGTTTCTAGAAATGTAGTTTCATATTGCCATGTTACTTATGATAGAAACATTTGTTAACATTTTAAGGTTTGAAGACAAATTTAAAATAAAGCTGACGTAATTTTTTATGTCTTTTTCGTGTAACGTCAGTCATGCGACGAATATTTTGTATCCCCATACAGCGATACAAAAGAATATGAAAAAAATGTTAATGTCACCAAGTAGACTTGGACCCCAGTATGCTTGATGCAAAATATAAAGAACTAGGAGGTACAGGTTTAATAGCTACACCACTGAATATGACCTCCAACCTCTCTGAATGTAACGTCAGTCACGGTGGAATTGCCCATCAGTGGACCCATTAATTGGGCTATTTTTTGCTCCAACCAGTGCACCACGACTGGTATATCAAAGGTCATGATATGTGCTATCCTGTCTGTGGGATGATACATATATTTAAGATCCCTAGCTACTAATGGAATGAAAAGTAATCAAAGACTACATGTCAGAATTACCAAATGTTTGACATCCAGTAGCCGATCATTAATACATCAATGTGCTCTAGTGGTGTTGTTAAAGAAAAAACTTTTTTAATTCAGTGGACTTGGGGTGTTTAAAGGTCATTGTATGTACTGTCCAGTCTATGCAGGCCTTGTATTTAAAGGCTGGTAATTGAATGAATAAAAACAAATATCAGCAAATGCCAAAAAAAGAAAAAAAAAAGAAAATGTCATTATCTATCATTTCTTAAGTTAAGTGGTCAAATGCCTTGCCACTCTGTGCAGCCTTCAGAAGTCCAGAAGTCAGAAAAACACCATTAGTGAACTGTTTGGTACAGTTTCGTCATGCCACACCTCAGTGAAAATGACAGACGGTAAGTCATAGGGATGCTTGAAGGTTGCATAGTACCAAAGAAGAGAGTTCCGTGTCAAAGTTTGATGTGCACTGTCAACTATTTACAGAGTAAAACCAGCTGTGGGTGTGATTGGTAGTAAAATGCAGCATTGATTATTTGTGCAAATATCATTATCCATTGACAATAAATAAATACACTTTTATTTGTTATAGTTGTTATGCAGTATATACCAGAGGTTGAAACTAATGCGGGGTACACCCAAAAATGGAAGTGCAATTTGCAGCAAAAATGACCGTTGCTATTAAAAACATTAATTAAATCTCTTAAATGATACATGACACCCCCCCCCCCCCCCCCCCCCCCATTTAGATTAGATGTGAGGTGCCACACTTTCTATTGCTGTACTTCCTGGGTGTGTTGAAACGCTGCTTATATCAGTTTTATTAGTAAACGTTAACATTATCAGTAATAGGAATTGCTTTGGTCCATTAGAACCTGAATCTGGGACCTCGCAGCGTGACGTCGCACGTCAATTCAACATCCACAGAAACACCATATGGCACTTATGGCAACAGTATCAACAAAACAACCAGGTCAGGGACTGTCCCCGTAGCGGCTGACCATCCATGACAACCCCTAACCCTAACCCTTCCTCAGATCTGGAATGAAATTCCCAGGAACTTTCTCCAGCCTTTAGTTTCCTCAATGAGACGACGGTGCCAGGCCTGTATCAATGCTCAAGATGGACACACTCGCTACTGACTGTTGTGAATTTCGCTCTGGACCCGCTCTAGTGATGTGGCTCATTTGCATATGGCAGGTGCGCCCTTTTCATGGACTATTGTTTGTTTCCCTACCTTCTGACAATTCCCTTTCCATGTTATAACGTTTCATACACGGCAGTAAAAACTTATCATCAATTATCTTTGTCTTCTGTGTGTCACAATAACTTTTGCATTTTAGTATATAAGAACCATATATTTTTGGCAAGTATCTGTAAAGAGAGTTTTGTCAGCAGATGCTGTGACAATCATGTGACTTCAATAACCAGATAGCAGTACAGCTGAGAACAGAAAGAAATAGTTTTTGATATAAAGTTTTCTTTCAAATGAGTCTTTGAAAATTTATAGAAAAAAGGTATTAAGAAATGTGCTACGTTTATGAGTGGGTTAAGTTCAGTCTTGCTTTCTTTGCCTGTTTTATCTTTATTAATATTATGAAAATTCTGTGAATATGACAGACAAAGAGATTATTATATGAGCTTGTGTGTCATACTATTTTACAAAACGAGTGTCAGGATTATTGTGATTATTGCGATTCACACACAAGTGTAATAATTTCTTTATTATCCACATTATTCAAAATATTATTTTATGAACAACACTCTAAGACCATGTCAAACCGTTTCAAATGTAAATAAAAAAAGAGACAACGAAACAATATCATTTTCCGAAATGACGTCATTTTAATAAGCGTTTACACATATCTAAGAATGGGGACGCCGCATTATGTTATTCGTTGTGCACATGAAATCATTATGACAAATATGGGTCATACTGGTTATATTTGCTTGCATATCTTGAACAGTTCAAACTATGTGGATAATAAATATATTTACTTTCCCTATGCACAAGTCAATGACAGTGCTAAATTTTAGGGATTCTGGTTGCTTGCCGGGAGGGCAAGTATGGGTTCATATTGAGGTTGCCCCTCCAAAAATTTGGTTGCCCTGATTTCATCCATATTTTCAAAATAGAGTTATATTTATAATAAAACAGCAACCAACAGGTTTGGAATTAATGTGTTGTCACTGTAAAATGTAATATGTGTTGTCTGACTATAACATACATCACTTTTTAATATTTTAAAAGGTTTTGTATTAGAAATTTAAAATTTGGAAATGCCAATTTTTTTGGGAATGATAAAGACTAGAATAAAATTCAAAACATACAACTGATACACTTCAGTTCTTTTTTTCTTTTTCTTTTTTAAAGTCCAAATGTGACTTAAAAAAAGTAGAGATAACAGGTGGATGAATCCAAAATGGAGTCGGATAAAACACAGGACACTGGATCCAATCGAATGTGCTCTATGTTCCAATCGAACACACTGGAATGTTTCCTATTTGGAATGCTTCAGCCGATTACGTTTTTTTCCGATGTCTCACAGAATCGGCCGAGGAGTTCCGAGTGGCAAACAAACCCACGTGATTTTGACTGATTGACTGATGCTTTAGATAACCACAGTTTAAAAGCAATTGTGGGCAAGGAAACTGCACATTATTATGGGACACAACTCGCCGTTTGGTGTAAAAGTTAGTCGTCCGACAGGCAACTAGTATCATAGAATTAAGTTGCCTGACTGAATATTAGGTCGTCACAGACAACCAGACGACCGTGAAAATTGAGCGCTGAATGACATTAGAAATATTCAAATGTATGTACTGTTGCACACAAACGACGCAACCACCGAAACAGTTCCCTCAGCGAAAAAGGTGCACGGACAATACAAGTTATTTATTTTTGAGCAGATTGTTTTTTGAATTGCACACAAAAAAATAATGGGTCATTTTATTTCCAAAACACTTTTAATCGTCTTCTTATGTCAAACCATGAACTGAAATTATTTACACACACACAAAAAAACAATAGCCTAAAGTCCAAACCAAACTGTTAACAACCATGATAAATTACTCTCCTACCTTTCATTACAGTTAGATTTTCTCAAAATGTTGTCCAGACACAAAACATGAAGAAACCATTACAGTGACACAGATTCCACATACGAGATTGTAATGATGTCACCGATATCGACATCGCAGAGATTGCATAGGGCAAAATACATGCCTGCAGTTTTCTGCTGTCTATCATTTTGCTTGTTTATGAAATACTCTTCAAGAGGGGTGGTTCAATATGACGTAATCTAACAATGTCATGACATGCGCTACGGTACAACGCACTCATCATGACGTTAGATTAATTATGTCACATACTTAGGAGGCTTCCACCCCTCTTGAAGAGTATTGCACAAAAAAGCAAAAATAACAGACGGTGAAAAATTGCATGTATTTTGCCCTATGCAATTACAGAAAAAAGCTGATATCAGTGACATTGTTTTAGTCTCCTACGTGGAATGGTATTTTCACGATTTATGTTTGGACAAAAAGTGGAGAAAATATCACAGTAATTAAAGGTAGGAGAGTAATTTATTGTAGTTGTTAACAACTTGGTTCGGACTTTAAATAAAAAATTTAAAATGTTGTTGGAGGATGGGATAGATTGTTAAAGGGACAGACCCTAGTTTTTAAACACAAAGACATAATTTTCAACCCGTAAAAATGGACACTACATTTGGTTAACTTACAAACCTGAAATAAATTTGGATACAACAGAGTGAAACAAGAGTCTGTGGTGTTGAAATACTCTTAAAAATAGACTAAAATGCAACTCCGTAATCGTTACTTCTCAAGACACACATGCGTTTTTAAAAATATGAAAAATGTGTTTTGTGGTTTAGAAACACCATGATGACCTGAAACACTTCGGATGTATGGAAATAGTTACTCTAAACAATAAAATCTGAGTAATGTTTTATTTCAATGATCACAAACGGAAAATATGCCTTAGTGTTCAAAAACTAGGGTCTGTCCCTTTAAAAAAAAAGAAGAAGCTTTAATTAGTTTGTAAAAAATAGTTTTTATCCAAAATAAACAAGTATCTAGATCACCATATGCATCTTTATTATGTTTAACTTTGTTTTCTTTCTAATTAAACGTTAAAAAAATGGCGACAAGATTGCTCCTATTCCTAATGCTGTTTGACAATGCCATTGGCATTTTCACGGTAAATAAAAAGCCTGTTGGCCGTAATTTTTACAACACCGCCACTTAAAAACATACGTAGATACACTTACTTAATTTGCTGCTTTTTAGTTTTATTCATTTTCCCTGTTTCCGATATTTTTTCCTTTTCACGGCCTTGACAACGCTGTGTAGAAAAAGTGCAACAACAATGGTTGAAGTTCTAACGTCACAGGGGACAGTCTAATCCGCGTACCTGAACTCTGAGTTTTAGACGTGACTTCTTGATTAAAATAATATTTGAACATTGGCTATAAAAACTTTGGATCGACGAGTTATAAAACACTACAACATATATGATACACGCATATAACATCTCACATATACATACTATTTAGTTTTATTTATATACTATGAACGACAAAATGAGCTGAAATCCGCAGTGGCGAAACAAAATCCGTGAATTAGACTTTCCCTTGTGACGTGTGTTGTTTATTGTTGTTACAAATGGTTAATAATTAATATGCTTGTTGTTGTTTTTGTGTTGTTGTTGTTGTTGTTTTTATGGGGGGGGGGGGTTTGGGTTTTTTTTTGGGGGGGGGGTTTGGGTTTGTTTTTTTTGGGGGGGGGCGTTTGTGGGTTTTTTAAATGCACTGTAGCAGCATCAATGTCTTTTTATATATTTATACATGTATTTATATGTGTGTGTGCATCCCCCACTCAGTTTGTGGCCCATGAAAATGTCTCCTTGACATACTAAAAATGTAGCGGGTTTGCTGTGATGACCAAGAGTCAGAAATAACAAACGTTTGACATTTAATAGCCGATGATTAAAGCGAAATACCCTAGTTTTTAAACACTAAGAAGTTTATATTTTTTTTTACTATTATAGCCATATTTGACAACTCAAATCATACTTTACTTAGATTTTATGGTTTAGATTATCACTTTCTGTACCTTCAGTGGTGTTTTTAATATCACAAAATGCATTTCTCATATATTTAAAAATGCACGTGCGTCTGAGAAGTAATAGTTATAGAGTCGAGTTTTAGAGGGCATTTCATCAATTCAAAATCAAAGAATCATGTTTCACTCAATTGTAACTTTATCCAAATGTGTTATAGGTTTATAGATTAACTAAACTTAAGTGTTAATTTTTACGGTGGTAAAGTGCAAATAAAAAAAGTGCTGCTCATGGGAAAATGTAGGAGTTTTTGTCTGAAAACAATACTAGTCTTAATTACAAAATGTTGTTAAAGTAAAATACTCTTCAGCTGCATAATCAGTTAGGGTGCTTCCAATCTCCTCCATGTTATCTGTCATGGAACAACGCTACTTTAAAAATCTAAGTTTACTTTGGAAAATACACTTAAAAGTCAATGTTGCCCACAGGATATTGGTCATCACCAGAATGTATAAGCCAAGCTAAGTTAAGCTGGGTGAAAAAAGATAAAAAGTCTAACCCTTGACGGATTGTGGAGTTAAAATAACCCAGGTTAAAAATGAGCTCCACATTGTTCACCATGTACACACTTAACCAGGTTCAAAGTAACATGTACAGATGGACCTTGTGGGTTGGAGCTGGATGAATATGGAGATACAAACCTGGGCATGTATTTTCGAAGCATCTTAACACTACTATATTGTAAAACCATCGTAGGTCATGATGGTACTATGGTTTGTGTAGTGACGTCATAGCCTAAGGCGGTTTTACAATATTGCGGCACCAAGATAGCTTGGTACCTACCAGCTTTAAACTCAGCCTGGTTACCCTGGTCTCAGAACCTGTTAGATGGAAAATATCCCATAGCAAATGCTGCCTAGACTTTTAATTAACAGTTTATATGGCTTAAAGATGTCATCCACCAATTTTTCAAATATTATATGAAAGAAAACTCATCTAATTTTAAACTTTTAACATAACTATCACACTGCATTGTTTGTTTAAAAATAATTTTCAAAATTCCTAACTATTAATTTTATAAATTATAGTTCAGCTTAATCAATGATCTATGAAATCGTTCTATGCTCAAATAAAAATAATAAAACGTAGACAACAAGAAACATATAATTATAAAATAATGTTTATTGCACAAAGTAATAACAAGAACTACTATGATGTATCCAGTTTCTTGATAGCACTGTGGAATCGAGGTCTCACAGCAGAAAGTGTTATCAAAATGGCTTCCTGAAAAAATAAAAGATCTATAAATAAAAATACATAACATAATTTATTTCTCTCACTTCCATCTGAGTGATGAAATGGTGACATGTTTATTATGCCAAAACTGTCCTAACTGTGGAAAAGTGCATATAAAAGATCCCTTGTTACATGTCATAGTTACCAAATGTTTGACATCCAATAACTGATGGCTCATTAATCAATGTGCTCTGACAGTGTCATTAAAGTCATGTTAACTATTTGTTTACTGACACTTCAGCACTATAAACTACAGGGCTTAGTTGTTCAAAGCATCATTAAAGTCATGTTAACTATTTGTTTACTGACACTTCAGCACTATAAACTACAGGGCTTAGTTGTTCAAAGCATCATTAAATTAATTCTCGGTTAGGCTAACATTCTTTTTAACTATTTTTGCACAAATATAAAATAAACTTTAAATATACTAGTTTATCATATGAATACCTTTGGTTCTTTTAAATCAAATTTCAACATATGTTTTCAGTTATTCATTGCACTGATTCAGTCGTGAGTTTTGAACATTTCTGTTAACCACTGATTAAGTTCACCAATGTTAACCTGCTGCAGACAAGCAGTAAGGGATGTTTAATATGCAATTTTTCAAAGCAGGGTTTTGCTTAGAAATTTATAAGTGATGGAAGTAACATGTAACAGTTACAATTTGTTTTGTTTAATGAATCCATTAAAGCACACTGATTAATTAATCATCTACTATTGGTCATTCTGTTACATTTTTCTATTAGCAGCAAGGATAGTACATATCAGTCATGGGGATCTCGTTGGAATGGGAAAACGCCCAAGGGGATTTGATCTTTCAACTGAAGCACCTAGAGCAAAAAGCCAATTCCACATCACACTCAAACAAGCATTTTAACTCTGAGATACTGTACCCCGGATTACAAATTCAACAACTGAAATACATATGTAATGGAATGTGTAGACATACTGTTTACATCAGCTTATGTAGACAACTCTGATAGTGTTGAATAAATTCAATAACAGACTGTGCAGACGAGACAGAAACACAGTTGTATATGAGTGCCTACCTCTGTGCGTATTGTGCGACTGCCCTGCCCAGGACACGAGTTGAGATAATGTTTAAACAGCAGGCTGGGGTCGTCAACTCCGAGAGCTTCGTCAAACTCCAGACTTGACTCGAGACCATTCACCCCACCAAACACGATCAACGCGTGTCTGAAACAAAAACAAGTACAAATTAAACCCAGCACATACTAGAACATTCACCCCACCATGTATTAAACCATTCACCCCACCATGTACTAGACCATTCACCCTACCATGTACTAGACCATTCAGCCCACCATGTATTAAACCATTCACCCCACCATGTACTAGACCATGTATTAGACCATTCACCCCACCATATACTAGACCATGTATTAGACCATTCACCCCACCATGTACTAGACCATGTATTAGACCATTCACCCCACTATGTACTAGACCATGTATTAAACCATTCACCCCACCATGTACTAGACCATGTATTAGACCATTCACCCTACCATGTATTAAACCATTCACCCCACTGTGTACTAGACCATGTATTAAACCATTCACCCCACCATGTACTAGACCATGTATTAAACCATTCACCCCACCATGTACTAGACCATGTATTAAACCATTCACCCCACCATGTACTAGACCATGTATTAGACCATTCACCCCACTATGTACTAGACCATGTATTAAACCATTCACCCCACCATGTACTAGACCATGTATTAGACCATTCACCCTACCATGTATTAAACCATTCACCCCACCGTGTACTAGACCATGTATTAAACCATTCACCCCACCATGTACTAGACAGTGTATTAAACCATTCACCCCACCATGTACTAGACCATGTATTAAACCATTCACCCCACCATGTACTAGACCATGTATTAGACCATTCACCCTACCATGTATTAAACCATTCACCCCACCGTGTACTAGACCATGTATTAAACCATTCACCCCACCATGTACTAGACCATGCATTAGACCATTCACCCTACCATGTATTAAACCATTCACCCCACCGTGTACTAGACCATGTATTAAACCATTCACCCCACCATGTACTAGACCATGTATTAGACCATTCACCCTACCATGTATTAAACCATTCACCCCACCGTGTACTAGACCATTCATCCCACCGTGTACTAGACCATTCATCCCACCATTTACTAGACCATTCACCCCACCGTGTACTAGACCATTCACCCCACCATGTACTAGACCATTCACCCCACCGTGTACTAGACCATTCACCCCACCGTGTACTAGACCATTCACCCCACCATGTACTAGACCATTCACCCCACCATGTACTAGACCATTCACCCACCATGTACTAGACCATTCACCCCACAATGTATTAGACCATTCACCCTACCATGTACTAGACCATTCACCCCACCGTGTACTAGACCATTCACCCTACTGTGTACTAGACCATTCATCCCACCAGTTACTAGACCATTCACCCTACTGTGTACTAGACCATTCATCCCACCAGTTACTAGACCATTCACCCCACCATGTATTAGACCATTCACCCTACCATGTATTAGACCATTCACCCTACCATGTACTAGACCATTCACCCCACCATGTACTAGACCATTCACCCACCATGTACTAGACCATTCACCCCACAATGTATTAGACCATTCACCCTACCATGTACTAGACCATTCACCCCACCAAAATTGCAGTACTTGGACTTATAAATGGCATGTAATTTTCTAATTTGGTTTTTCATGAATAAATATTGAAATATATTTTGCCAAATTCAATTTTAATTATCATTTGGCAATTTGACAAATAACTGCTTACATGGCAAAATACATGTTACATAATCACATTGTCACCTGAATCTTGAGAATGCCACATCATCCACTGATGTGCCTTTGTCTGACGTCCCCACCGTCAGATCGTAGCCGTGTTTGTAGGGGCACTCTGAGAACACCGCCCCTAGACTGAGGGCCAGACGGACCGAGTAGCCCCAGTAGAGACCGGCGGACGTGCGCGGTGTGCTTGGTGCTACAACGGTTCCTTTTCGCATTTTTTTATCTACAACAAAATACAACACAGATGTCATACAAATATAATTAGGCTACGACAAGCTGCAATATGAATGAGATAAACATACACAATGCTTATACTTAACACAGTTTCGCTGTAGTAACTTGTAAATTTCTTTAATATTATTAAAACATAACTCATATACACAAACACTTCTTAAACAATGTGTATACAATTTAAGACAATCATGTATTTTTTTATAACTTGTCCTATTTTTTTTTTTTTTTTTTTTTACAAAGTTATTGTCCCCAGAAGAGAAATACGGTAATGCCAGGGTTGGGACCCTGGTATCATTACCTTACATTAATGTTATACGATACACTTTATATAATAGATGGAAATAAAAATAAAAAAATAGAAAAAGAAAAATTGGAGAAAACTTGGAGTGTTTTCTCTTTTATAGATAAATTACCTGTCCTCAAACAAGGGCACCTCCCCCCCACGCAAGTGGTCTGGTCCGAACATCCCAACAGCCAATGGGATGGCCTAAATTCTTCTACTGCATACTGCTCTCTAGTTCCGGTCACATGACTGTAACTTCCTTCTTTTTCCCTGAGCGCATCGCATGGAGAACAGGAAGCGGGGAGGCCCGGGCGGGATGAAATCTTGAGGACAGGTAATGTATCTATAAAAGAGAAAACACTCCCAAGTTTTCTCCATTTCTATAGACATTACCTGTCCTCAAACAAGGGCAGCATTCAACAGATGGTGGTGGGTGCCGAGATCCGTAGATGCTTGTGATAACTCCCCAAACCGGAAAGAGGCTGACTAGTGGAAGAATGAGGCCAACCCTGGTAAGCCCTCCTCCTAGGGATGCCCGTCACAGACCAATGCAGGTGATGTTAGTAACAACAACCAGAATGGTGGCATCCGTCAGCAGTGGCAGGTATGGCTCCCAGAACAAAGGACCAGGATCTCAGGAATACCCGATAACTTCGTTCCAGTAGTGACATCACGAACAGTAGCGATGACCGAAACGTATCCAGCGATGGTAGACCCCTTCAATCGTAAAGTGGTCCGCCGATACAGCAAAAAAATCAGCAAGACGAGGTATCTGAATCGTCTGAGGTTTGAGTTTTTGCCGGACACACCATCGGAGAAAACAAAGCCATCTGACGTTGTAAGCCGCAGTAGTAGGTGATCTGTGCGCTTTCAAAATGGCTGCCGTAGACTGTGAAGAAAAACCTTTCTTCCTCAAACTCTTGGAGATAAAGTGCACTGCGGATGTGGATGGTATAGTCTTGACATGGGATGCAGCAACAGATGATCCCAGTCTGGCAGCGATAAAGGATGTGGATCGGCAAGACGTATTAGATCTGGATACCACATCCTGGATGGCCACATCGGAGCAATGAGTAACAGGCGACAATGGTACAGCTGAAACCTCTGAAGCACCCTTGGAAGGAGGATTGGTGGAGGAAAAGCGTATGCGTCCATCTGCGTCGAGATCCAGAGCTTCGGGATCCGGCACCAGAGACGCGTAAACCCTCAGCTGATGGTTGAATCGTGTGGCGAAAAGATCGACGTTTGGTGTCCAAAGTTTGTCGCACACCCATCGAAACGCTTCGGGATGGAGCATCCATTCCGTCGGCTGTGGAGACAACGGCCGAGACAGTGTGTCGACTAGTACATTGGAAACACCTGGAATATGGCGAGCCCGAAGTTGCAACGGAATCTCGTCAACCAGCTTGTAGAGACGATAAGTCAACTGCAACAGACTGCTGGAGTGGGTTCCGCCCTGACGGTTGATATAAGCCACTGCAGTGGTACTGTCTGTGGCTACCATGAGAGAGGCGCCTGACAGCATCTCTCGCCAATGAAGGATGACGTAACTGCCAACATCTCCAACAGGCTGATGTGTAGATCGGCTTCATCTGGAAACCACAGCCACCAACAGGGACTGGACTGCAAGGCGACTGATAACCGGATCAGCAAATCCGGGTTATTGTACTGAATACATGGATTCAGAAACAAACTGGATACCGCGATGATACTTCATGAAACAGTAATAGAGTGATTCAGGAATCAAGACATCGGAAACAGCGACCCCGTGATACAGGCAAGAGCCAAGACAGCGTAGCAACTCGCTACGCTACATGCCCGATATACCTGGAAGTGAAGCAACGCAAAACAGCAACCGGCTAAATCCACGGCCGTCACACCACCCGGTGCGAAACAGCAGTAGAGACCATCTAGACAGCATCGGTCACGAACTCTGGCGGTAACAACAGTGAACGTCAGCGAGTTGATAAGCCACAATGAACCATAGGAAAACGGTGACGGTAAAACCCCCGTACCACGTGATGGCAACTGGATAACTTCCGGAACCAGCGGAAGTAGCGACTGTCTTGCATCGCCACCGGATATAGAGAACAATCTGCCGAATGTCGCTGAACCTTCCTCGAACAAGATAATATCGGTGCACGGGATCTCAACACAAGTGACCGGACCAGTAGACTGTCTTCGTCACCAACCCGGAACGCTTGTAACGTCGAACCCCTTCACGGCAAAGAGCTGTATGTAGACCACAGGTCTGCCAAGATTACCGGCTTGTGCTGACAGTCGAAAATGGATCGCTTCAGGCAAGTCGGTTGACGATAGTGTGCAATCGTAGTGCACATCGACGTCACGGAAGATATAAGGTAGACCAACATCAAAGTCGACGGCTAGAACAAGGCATATCCTCTGGCATCCTGCACATGAGGAGTTATGGTCGCCATGTACAACATGTACGCTGAACTGAAGCCATCGACAGGATGTGCCAATCTGTAAGTCATCCAAGGCCGGCGCCATACCGTTGAAGGATAGGTTGAAGACGGGATACGTTCGTTGTGATGAATGGGGAACGGCACAAACGAAGTCTACTCAAGTAAACCGACATCAGATCAGTCCTCAAACGGAAACCTTCTAGAATGGTGCCAGTGGACTGTGCAGTGACGAAAGCATATACACCGCAGCGAGACAATCAGTCACAGCCATGTGGGTCACTGCGTCCGGATCTTCTATAACGGAAGGTGCCAACGCATCATCTGGAAAATCGGTCAGTAACCTGGCACAGGCACTTCGATCCAATGTACTGGCTGCAATCGGAAACACGGACCGTGGACGGTCCTGTCAGGAGCCGGTGTAAACCCTGAACGCCGAATCAGCTGCCGACTGGTGTGGACGGCACGATGTATACGGACCGGCAGGAGCCGGTGGAACCCTGGACGCTACACCACTTCGATCGATCACGGGACGACGGTACCGAACGGTGAGCCGATGATGCAATTTTCCAGTTCGTTACAGGGCTCCGTTTGCTTCCCCTTAGTCAAAAACTGACATGTGTTTCTTTTATTTTGAGAGTCACTGGCAAAAATCTATAAACTCATGATTTATTTGTTTTGAGAAAAATTAAAACTAGGCAAGTCATGCCCGAATAAGGATTGGCTGATTGCATTAAAAAGATTATTGTTTGAACATTTAAATTTGGGTTGGAAATTAACTTACAAGTATCAGGTTCTGTCTTTATGATATGATGGAAATTTCACTGACTTAAAAAGCTAACTGCAATGCCATATGCAAGTTTATTGAAAAATAACCTGGACATAAGATACTAAATTACAAAAATTAAATTATCTCAATACTGACAAAACTAGTTACTTGCAAGTTTTTGCCATTCGAGGATAGAAGTGCTTGGTTAATGCAATGGCAATTCAAGACATATGTTTTCATAAATTATTGATCAAAACAAATGCTGCATCATATATCATTTTCAGTTAGTGATACGACAGTATGTATGTAGATTTTAACTGTGTCAAAAACAAAATATACAGCTTTATAAAACATGTTATGGGGTGGAGTAGGGTGGATAGCCCATAATGGCATACTATATAATAAATATAGTTTTGACAGCTTGAAGCCAGGAGTACTTTGTAGTTATTTACTTTGGTTACACCTGATTCATAAATTAATACCCAAAGAACCATGGTTAAAAAAGCCACTAATTTAATGATGAGAATTGGGACAGCAAACCTTCTTGGGTAGTGTCCAACTTCACTGTGACCCTAACACCGGCCCTCAGTTCTCGATCTATCTGAACCTCCTAGAAATACAGTGAACACCAATAAATACTGATTGTAAATGTCAATCTCTTATAAATACAGTTAACACCAATAAATACTGATTGTAAATGTCAATCTCTTATAAATACAGTTAACACCAATAAATAATGATTGTAAATGTCAATCTCTTATAAATACAGTTAACACCAATAAATACTGATTGTAAATGTCAATCTCTTATAAATACAGTTAACACCAATAAATACTGATTGTAAATGTCAATCTCTTATAAATACAGTTAACACCAATAAATAATGATTGTAAATGTCAATCTTCTACCACATAAACTGAAATTAATCTTAATGTCCTATAAATTCAGTCAAAATCAATAAATACAGTATTTCAAAATTACCTACATTAACAATTATAATTCTGATTAACACATATATCACCACCCCACCAATCTCTGTGTGCTTTTCACCAATATGTTCCACTATTACTGGCTAATGACCCAATCACTGCATTCCACATAAACATTTTATTCTACAAGTCATTAACTTTGTATTCATTTAATATTTTGTGTGCATGGAATTAAAGATAAAATATATATAATAAAACAACTAAAAAACCGTTTCAGAAATAAAAGCAATGCATATTTTATGTAGGAAACAAAAATGTCAGTGTAATTTCAATATAAAAACTAGTTTTTACCTTCTGCAAGCCAACATTAACAAAGGACCCTTTGCCCGGTTTGACAGGTTTGTCGAGCACCACTCCTTCTCGAAATATGCAGTCTTCAGAAGTTCTCATGTGGTGCGGACAGTCAAGGGGATTTAAAATACCTGAAAATGTCAAACATAATTATTCATTCACAACTTGAAATTGTCACAACCACAGGGCTCCAACTTAATGACAGCACAGACAGCAATTGTTGCAGTTGTGATACAAACTGCTGTAGGTCTGCGCCTTTACTGATGGCGATATTACTGCGACACAAACTGCTGTAGGTCTGTGCCTTTACTGATGACGATAATACTGCAATACAAACTGCTGTAGGTCTGCGCCTTTACTGATGACGATAATACTGCGACACAAACTGCTGTAGGTCTGCGCCTTTACTGATGACGATAATACTGCGACACAAACTGCTGTAGGTCTGCGCCTTTACTGATGACGATAATACTGCGACACAAACTGCTGTAGGTCTGCGCCTTTACTGATGACGATAATACTGCGACACAAACTGCTGTAGGTCTGCGCCTTTACTGATGACGATAATACTGCGACACAAACTGCTGTAGGTCTGCGCCTTTACTGATGGCGATAATACTGCGACACAAACTGCTGTAGGTCTGCGCCTTTACTGATGGCGATAATACTGCGACACAAACTGCTGTAGGTCTGCGCCTTTACTGATGGCGATAATACTGCGACACAAACTGCTGTAGGTCTGCGCCTTTACTGATGGCGATAATACTGCGACACAAACTGCTGTAGGTCTGCGCCTTTACTGATGACGATAATACTGCGACACAAACTGCTGTAGGTCTGCGCCTTTACTGATGACGATAATACTGCGACACAAACTGCTGTAGGTCTGCGCCTTTACTGATGACGATAATACTGCGACACAAACTGCTGTAGGTCTGCGCCTTTACTGATGACGATAATACTGCGACACAAACTGCTGTAGGTCTGCGCCTTTACTGATGACGATAATACTGCGACACAAACTGCTGTAGGTCTGCGCCTTTACTGATGGCGATAATACTGCGACACAAACTGCTGTAGGTCTGCGCCTTTACTGATGGCGATAATACTGCGACACAAACTGCTGTAGGTCTGCGCCTTTACTGATGGCGATAATACTGCGACACAAACTGCTGTAGGTCTGCGCCTTTACTGATGACGATAATACTGCGACACAAACTGCTGTAGGTCTGCGCCTTTACTGATGACGATAATACTGCGACACAAACTGCTGTAGGTCTGCGCCTTTACTGATGACGATAATACTGCGACACAAACTGCTGTAGGTCTGCGCCTTTACTGATGACGATAATACTGCGACACAAACTGCTGTAGGTCTGCGCCTTTACTGATGACGATAATACTGCGACACAAACTGCTGTAGGTCTGCGCCTTTACTGATGGCGATAATACTGCGACACAAACTGCTGTAGGTCTGCGCCTTTACTGATGACGATAATACTGCGACACAAACTGCTGTAGGTCTGCGCCTTTACTGATGACGATAATACTGCGACACAAACTGCTGTAGGTCTGCGCCTTTACTGATGACGATAATACTGCGACACAAACTGCTGTAGGTCTGCGCCTTTACTGATGGCGATAATAATTCTTCTCATTGGTTGAGGGGATAATTTGTGCATTTTAAGTTATGTTTATTTATTGCAAACCTTACTGCTTTAAAACTGCTGCAGGCAGGTTCAAGATTTCAGTCTGCTTTAGGTTGTAAATTCTTATGTTCAAACGTCAAAAAGTATTCTTCAGAGTATTGTGTGGCATGTAGGTCAGTGGTAAAGCGCTCACCTGTCACATGGCAATATCACAGCTGCCAATCAAATGACTATAGTCTAATTTCAAGTTAATGTATGAAAAGAAAGTATCATGACAGATTATTGTTTAGGATTTAGTTACCAAGTAGAGATCCTAGACAACTAAAACATTAAATAATTCATGCGTTATTTTACGGACTACTTAATTTCATCTTTCACATACAACACTTTCTCCACAGGCCAGAGGTCAGGTAAAGTTGAGAAGAAATGTGTGTATTTATCAAAAATGTACAATAAACTAGATTTCCAACTAAAATCTAGCACAATTCATTCAACAAATTCCAAAAGATTCCTTTTTTTAGCATCGTGCTCAATAACTAATTCAGAATTCGATGCTAATAAACAATACTATTATTTTCTGAAAATGAAAACAGAGAATACTACATAAGTGGCCATTAGATATCCTTTATTTTACAAGTTGTTTTAAAACGTATCTAACACCAGGGCTTATAGAAGTTTTATAAAATCCACTAGCCATGGGATCAGTGATTTAAACAGTTTACTAGCCACAATTAAAAATTCACTAGCCCTACTTTACTTTACTTTAAGTTAATACAATTTAACTAAATAATAGTAATAATCAGATGTCAGAGGTAGATAGAGCTTAAAAAAACTAACATTGGGGGGTTGGGGTGGAGGCAGGCTATTCATATTTACAAAATCGACTTAACTGCAACATTTGAATTTTTTTTTCACTAGCCATCAGGCCTGGAAATATTAGTTATTTACTAGTCCAACAATGAATATCATTAGCCATATCTTTTTTTTTTCAATTAAAAACATTTATTTATGGCATTTGTACTTATGCATCACTGTGTAATCAATTTCAGGTTAACTTATATGTCACAAAGCTATCAATTTCTGTCACGCCTATTTGATAGGATGGTATGGCCACAGTGACTGGGTCATCACCTAGGAGCAGCCACTCATATGGCTTTAAAAGAAACATGTGTTATTAGTATATGTTATCATAAATAATAAATGATGCTCTCACCAACAGGTGTGTAAGAAATTATATATTCTAATAGATGTTGCCTAAATATTGAATGTAGCACTAAATGCTCAGTTTTTAGAACATTTGTATGACTTTCATTTATGGGAATATTATGGGAAACAAGTCCTGAAAAACATTGGTTCTCATAACATTGGTTCTCTTAAAGAAATTAACCAGAAATTAAGTTCTAGTAAATAGAATGTACATGAAAGTATTCTGCCATACCAGCATACTGCAGGTCTTTGTGTTGTGGAAAGAAAGATTTCCGCAGATACTGTGGACACTCAAGGTACTGGAGAATTCTTGCCAACTGTACATTAGCCTGTCCCTTCTTGCCGATACCGTCAAAATCTCCCTCAGTAGACCTATATCAGAGTTATTCTCAAAATGAGTTACATGCCATGTGAGTAAAGAATATTTTTATAATGTAAACATTTAGAAAAGATATTCATTTTGGCTTTCTTCCCATTACATGATATTGTTCAATATCCTTCAGATGGTCTCAAGAATCTAGGCCATATAAAATGTATCATAATGTATTAACTTGCCATAAACAGTTAATGGAAGCTTTTTCTACCACATTTTCTACCACACTACAAGAGCTTCTTGTCATATCAAGAGAGATGACAGAATAGTGATAACATTTTTATAACAGGAATTCCCTGCAATTAAATGTTTCGCCTATCATAAATGTATTCATGTCACAGACTGTTGCATCCATGAATAAAACTGGATTAAGTGTTTATCTACCATATGAATAATTATGTATACAAAAAAACTAAATTGAGTGCTAATTTTTGAGATCATGAAGTTATATTTTTTTAAAGAGCATGAGGCTATAATTTACTTAATTATACTCACTTCTGTGTGCATCCAGTTTCATCAAATA
Organism: Gigantopelta aegis; assembly: GCF_016097555.1. Lineage (NCBI taxonomy): Eukaryota > Metazoa > Mollusca > Gastropoda > Neomphalida > Peltospiridae > Gigantopelta > Gigantopelta aegis. The sequence continues at coordinate 85,064,345 of NC_054708.1, read as the reverse complement.
TGATGATCTCATCAACACTGAACACAACAGCTGCCCTAGCAATCTGAAATACACAAACAAACAAAATTCAAAAAAACAAATTTAGTATTTGGTTCACATTTGATCTTGTCTTTTGTTATGGAATGATTAAACAGAAGTTCTAGAATTGTTTTAAAATTCATTTGCCATGGGGCCAGTGGATTTAAAAATTCACTGACCATGGCTAAAATTTCATTGCCCAATTTGGTTTTTCTAGAAAACCTGCAAAACATTTTCATCGGTTTAGAATAAAGTACTACAACAATTAACAACATTAAGCAAATGAATGTTTTGTCACTTTTATACAATATGAGTATATACTTATGTATATATGAATGGGAACTCCGCCCTCCCCACACACATGGAAGGAAAACACAGAAGAGATAAAAGGAGAGGAATGTTTAATGACACATTTTAAATTATGGATATTTGGTTTGTAACATGTGGTTATTTCAACACGATTAAGAAAGAGTGAAACGAAATCCACTGCTGCCAGATAGGCTGGACCTGTTGAAATCTGTATATGCACTTTCCCTCATGCAACCTAGTATACACCACTGCCTTAGATGTAATAACTTTCCTGCCAGATAGGCTGGACCTGTTGGAAATCTGTATATGCACTTTCCCTCATGCAACCTAGTATACACCACTGCCTTAGATGTAATAACTTTCCTGCCAGATAGGCTGGACCTGTTGGAAATCTGTATATGCACTTTCCCTCATGCAACCTAGTATACACCACTGCCTTAGAGGTAATAACTTTCCTGGGGCACTGCTTTACATGGGGGAAACAGAGTCCATTTACGCTGATCGATTCTGTGACCCATCACCCCTGACGCAAGTTCTCTGCCACTGAGCATCATACTACTTCAAGATAGAGGTGGTATAAAGGGATGAAGAAATAGAGGTGATATAAAGGGATGAAGAAATAGAGGTGGTATAAAGGGATGAAGAAATAGAGGTGGTATAAATGGATGAAGAAATAGAGGTGGTATAAAGGGATGAAGAAATAGAGGTGATATAAATGGATGAAGAAATAGAGGTGATACAAACGGATGAAGAAATAGAGGTGGTATAAACGGATGAAGAAATAGAGGTGATACAAACGGATGAAGAAATAGAGGTGGTACAAAGGGATGAAGAAATAGAGGTGATACAAAGGGATGAAGAAATAGAGGTGATATAAACGGATGAAGAAATAGAGGTGGTATAAACGGATGAAGAAATAGAGGTGATGTAAAGGGATGAAGAAATAGAGGTGATATAAAGGGATGAAGAAATAGAGGTGATATAAAGGGATGAAGAAATAGAGGTGATATAAAGGGATGAAGAAATAGAGGTGATATAAAGGGATGAAGAAATAGAGGTGGTATAAACGGATGAAGAAATAGAGGTGATACAAAGGGATGAAGAAATAGAGGTGGTATAAACGGATGAAGAAATAGAGGTGATATAAAGGGATGAAGAAATAGAGGTGATGTAAAGGGATGAAGAAATAGAGGTGGTATAAACGGATGAAGAAATAGAGGTGATATAAAGGGATGAAGAAATAGAGGTGGTATAAACGGATGAAGAAATAGAGGTGGTATAAACGGATGAAGAAATAGAGGTGATACAAAGGGATGAAGAAATAGAGGTGGTATAAACGGATGAAGAAATAGAGGTGATATAAAGGGATGAAGAAATAGAGGTGATACAAAGGGATGAAGAAATAGAGGTGGTATAAAGGGATGAAGAAATAGAGGTGGTATAAATGGATGAAGAAATAGAGGTGGTATAAACGGATGAAGAAATAGAGGTGGTATAAAGGGATGAAGAAATAGAGGTGATATAAAGGGATGAAGAAATAGAGGTGATATAAAGGGATGAAGAAATAGAGGTGATACAAAGGGATGAAGAAATAGAGGTGATATAAACGGATGAAGAAATAGAGGTGGTATAAACGGATGAAGAAATAGAGGTGATATAAAGGGATGAAGAAATAGAGGTGATATAAACGGATGAAGAAATAGAGGTGATACAAACGGATGAAGAAATAGAGGTGATACAAACGGATGAAGAAATAGAGGTGATATAAAGGGATGAAGAAATAGAGGTGGTATAAAGGGATGAAGAAATAGAGGTGGTATAAACGGATGAAGAAATAGAGGTGGTATAAACGGATGAAGAAACAAAGGTGATATAAAGGGATGAAGAAATAGAGGTGATACAAACAGATGAAGAAATAGAGGTGATATAAACGGATGAAGAAATAGAGGTGATATAAACGGATGAAGAAATAGAGGTGATATAAACGGATGAAGAAATAGAGGTGATACAAATGGATGAAGAAATAGAATAGAGATATCAACTGATGGAAAGAAGATGCAACTGGACTGAATAACGAGACCCTCTGGGTAATTTAGTAATACAGACATACAACAACAATCTATTAAATAACCTGTACCTGTCCTGCCAGGTACGTTCTCAATTCCGGTGACTGAGCATTGTCCAGTATGGAGCCGGGCAGAGCAATAGAAACTGTATAGGGCCGACCTGTACAAAATTTAAACAACAAGTAAATAAAGAAAACAATTTAACTGTGTTAAAGTTAACATTAACTGCCTATATCATATCATATAAGTGGACCGAGTATATTATACTGGACATGTTAACAATCAATAAAACAAGAAATTTAACTGGGTTTCTTTTTTAATTCTATTAAGAAACCACTAAGTTGTTAATTCATTTTGCTTTTAATATTAGAAGTAATGAAATTTATGAATTATTTATCGTAAGAGTAATACTGTCAAAAGCAAGCAACAGAAATACAGAAATATTTATGTTTTATGAAACTTTGTAAAAATAGAACACATATAATATATGAATGATGTAGCATAAACAATCAAAGGTTCAGTTAAAGGAAGGGACAATCAAGGCATCTGGCCTGGTATGCATATTCAACGATATATATAATGCACATTATTGTTTAATATCAACAAGTATAATCATATAGTAAATTAATAAAACACTTAAATGTGACGGCTATTATATATAACGGGCGCAGCCATTTTGTACTATTCCAGTGAATACGCCCTCTGGCGAGCTGGTGGTTACATAATACCTAATGTGTCACGTCAGGAATTAGTCTTCGAACTGAAGAAACAAAACATACCTGATTTTTGCAGATGCATCGCAATGTTCTGTAATAATATCCATCCAGTAAGCCGGCAACATAATACAGTTATTTCAACACTTTGACAATGGTGGCTTATTTTGTATTGAAAAATAATATATACTTGTTTTGTACATAAATTAACCCACGTACTGAAATAATAATCGGAGTGTGTTCTTGGTTAATTGGTCTTTTCTTTCCGTGGCCTGTACCTGTGGTCCCTGATTGGCAGGTGTATATTTAGACGGTCCCCAGACACTGTGTCTAGACACTAAAAAGACATGCCTCTTTTATTAAGATCACACGGTATTGTCTGTTAGCCGCGCGGATGCCCCTCAAATGGTAATGGACATTATCACTTTATTACTGTAAGTAATTCTGTAAAACCCTTGATTAAGTAGACTTTCCCATCTAAAATCACAAAACTGACCAATTATGTAGTCCCAAATCAAATAAAATTATCACTTAGGTATCGTGAGTGGTCGTTTTTGCTCAAACGTACCCTACCAATAGGCCTAATAATAAGCATTTTTTCTTTGGATTTTTTTAAAGAGATAAATACGATAATTCCATTTCATTCTACTGATGGAAGCGATTCCGCCTTGTCGTAAATTAGAGCATTTGTTTACACTGTGCTTAAGAGAAGTTGGACGGAGCTGACATCACTTCACCTCAAGCTATAAAACCGGACGTCACAAAAACAAAACTAAATGGCTGCCCCCAGTTAGAAGGAATAATCATGGGGTTTTTTATTAATTCTAAAATTACGCGTTTTTCATTTGTTAAAGTGTCAGTATGTGTTGGTGGTCCGGGTATGCATCTTTCCAACACATAAGACTCTTGTTTGAGTTTACCCTCCCTTTAATGGTTTATTCTACATCGCTGAATTATAAGATACAAGCACAAAACATGTAAATCTACAGAATACTGTTCCAACTATAACACTGGTAACTTACACATTACTTTTAATGTTTTGCAAGCTTAAATTAGCAAAGTTTGCCAGTCAAGACAGCACATATCACAGCATTTGATATACCAATCAAGGCTGTGTTGAGAAAATAAAATCCAATAGATCCACCAAGAGACAAGGCAGGAAGGAACAAATGTATATTAAACACATACTTAACAATTTTATTTATGGCATCAGACAAATGGTTAAGGACCACACAGATAATGAGAGGAAGGAAGGAAGAAATGTTTTATATAACGACATACTCAACGCATTTAATTACACTTATATGGCATCACACAAATGGTTAAGGACCACACAGATAATGAGAGGAAGGAAGGAAGAAATGTTTTATATAACGACATACTCAACGCATTTAATTACACTTATATGGCATCACACAAATGGTTAAGGACCACACAGATAATGAGAGGAAGGAAGGAAGAAATGTTTTATATAACGACATACTCAACGCATTTAATTACACTTATATGGCATCACACAAATGGTTAAGGACCACACAGATAATTAAGAGATGGAACCTGCTGCCACCACAGGCCACTCTTTTCAATTATAGGGATATGTTATAGACACCATCAGACAGACATAGTAGTACACACCATGGCATTTGTAAAACCAGTTGAGATCGTTAAACCAGTTGTGGAGTAATGGCTGGAATGAGAAATAGGACAATGGACCAACCAACGTGGATTGATCCTATACTGATGGTACATCAAATGAGTACCACCACCACACCTCAGGTGAGGAATTAAACTGTGGGTGTAGTAGAAGGATGGGTCATGTCCCAGTGACCTGTTTGGAGGAAACAAACCTTTCTTCTCTTTTGTTCTTTTATCATCATCCTCTTTCAGTTTTTTCGCTTCCTTGTCTTTCTCTCGAGTGATTTCTTTTTCCAGTGTTTTGATTAACTTTTCTTCTTTCCATTTTCTTTTGACTGTTTTTCCTTAAAACACAACACATATGTTAATTAGGCAATTAGATAAGACATACGCACATAATAATGCTGTGTTATGCATTGAGCCATAACAAAACCAATATTCAGGAAATAAATACTGTTCAGTTGTCATAATCAAATGTATTGAAGTTAAAATAAATTGCTATTTGATAACCAGAAAAGAGAAATCTGTTCCCATCACTTAATTTTATTCATACACTTGGTACCAGGGTTCAAAGTTTACTCTTGTAGGCAATGACGGAAAGTGTCCTACCTCATTTGCCACCATGCCCTTCCCAAACATTGCATGTTGCACATGTATGTAAGTGGGAACTTTCATCCTAGCATGCGATTCACACTGAGTACACCAGGGCTAGCTCTGGCACTCACCAAATTCAATAATTGCAAATTTCAAAAATAATTGGCGAATTTTATTTTGATTTGGCGAAATAAGTTTATGAAATAATTGATATTTTGTTTGAAAATATCTGGGTTTGTGTAATTTTTTAAGTTTAATAGATAATTTGGTGAATTTTCTGCTGACCCAGAGTTAGCTCTGGTATACATTAATGATGCAATGAGTTGGTGTAAGACCACTGCGTCAATTCCTCTCTACACTAACAACTCATCTAGCCCTGGTATACATTAATGATGCAATGAGTTGGTGTAAGACCACTGCGTCAATTCCTCTCTACACTAACAACTCATCTAGCCCTGGTATACATTAATGATGCAATGAGTTGGTGTAAGACCACTGCGTCAATTCCTCTCTACACTAACAACTCATCTAGCTCTGGTATACATTAATGATGCAATGAGTTGGTGTAAGACCACTGCGTCAATTCCTCTCTTCACTAACAACTCATCTAGCTCTGGTATACATTAATGATGCAATGAGTTGGTGTAAGACCACTGCGTCAATTCCTCTCTTCACTAACAACTCTTCTAGCTCTGGTATACATTAATGATGCAATGAGTTGGTGTAAGACCACTGCGTCAATTCCTCTCTTCACTAACAACTCATCTAGCTCTGGTATACATTAATGATGCAATGAGTTGGTGTAAGACCACTGCGTCAATTCCTCTCTACACTAACAACTCATCTAGCCCTGGTATACATTAATGATGCAATGAGTTGGTGTAAGACCACTGCGTCAATTCCTCTCTACACTAACAACTCATCTAGCCCTGGTATACATTAATGATGCAATGAGTTGGTGTAAGACCACTGCGTCAATTCCTCTCTTCACTAACAACTCATCTAGCTCTGGTATACATTAATGATGCAATGAGTTGGTGTAAGACCACTGCGTCAATTCCTCTCTACACTAACAACTCATCTAGCTCTGGTATACATTAATGATGCAATGAGTTGGTGTAAGACCACTGCGTCAATTCCTCTCTACACTAACAACTCATCTAGCCCTGGTATACATTAATGATGCAATGAGTTGGTGTAAGACCACTGCGTCAATTCCTCTCTTCACTAACAACTCTTCTAGCTCTGGTATACATTAATGATGCAATGAGTTGGTGTAAGACCACTGCGTCAATTCCTCTCTACACTAACAACTCATCTAGCTCTGGTATACATTAATGATGCAATGAGCTGGTGTAAGACCACTGCGTCAATTCCTCTCTACACTAACAACTCATCTAGCCCTGGTATACATTAATGATGCAATGAGTTGGTGTAAGACCACTGCGTCAATTCCTCTCTACACTAACAACTCATCTAGCTCTGGTATACATTAATGATGCAATGAGTTGGTGTAAGACCACTGCGTCAATTCCTCTCTTCACTAACAACTCATCTAGCTCTGGTATACATTAATGATGCAATGAGTTGGTGTAAGACCACTGCGTCAATTCCTCTCTTCACTAACAACTCTTCTAGCTCTGGTATACATTAATGATGCAATGAGTTGGTGTAAGACCACTGCGTCAATTCCTCTCTTCACTAACAACTCATCTAGCTCTGGTATACATTAATGATGCAATGAGTTGGTGTAAGACCACTGCGTCAATTCCTCTCTACACTAACAACTCATCTAGCCCTGGTATACATTAATGATGCAATGAGTTGGTGTAAGACCACTGCGTCAATTCCTCTCTACACTAACAACTCATCTAGCTCTGGTATACATTAATGATGCAATGAGTTGGTGTAAGACCACTGCGTCAATTCCTCTCTACACTAACAACTCATCTAGCTCTGGTATACATTAATGATGCAATGAGTTGGTGTAAGACCACTGCGTCAATTCCTCTCTACACTAACAACTCATCCTGTACTGACCACTGAGATAGCCAAGACGGACATTCATTGCAAACTGTAGAGAAAAGTAAAAAACAGAATTTGATCTTTAATTCAGTGTTTCTGCCAGAAAGAAATTTGTGTGCTAAATGCAACCACAGTCAATAAGGCCTATGGGGGCCTCCCCTAGAATGAGCAATAAAATCAAGTTATGATGACATGAAATGAATCATGAAATGGTTGTAAACATGTTATAAATAAAAAAACGTTTTGTATTTATTATTAAAATGTGAAAAGTAATACGTTACTTTCTTCTTTCCATTTCTTCCATTCTTTGGGCTGAAACAAACAGACAAACAAACAACTAATTATTTTCAGTGTACATGTAAATATTACTGACTGCCTCTGTTTATTGATGTGATCAGAATGAAAAACAAATAAAGGAAAGGCCAGTCTCTACCAGTTAATTGTTCACTCAAGATTGATATTCACATATTAATTTACTGGAGTAACAAGCCGTTTAGAGAAGCTGGTAAATAAAGGTCTTCTTTATTGCTGCTCTATACTGTCTGAACAGAGTTGTCCACCTTCAACTGATGAATTAAATCAGATTTCTGAGGAATAATGCAAGAACATCAGGTATCAGGTGCTATGGGTAGGGATTTGAAGTGGGGGTACAATTCTCCAGGGTGGAGTTTGGACCAAGAACATCAGGTATCAGGTGCTATGGGTAGGGATTTGAAGTGGGGGTACAATTCTCCACGGTGGAGTTTGGACCAAGAACATCAGGTATCAGGTGCTATGGGTAGGGATTTGAAGTGGGGGTACAATTCTCCACGGTGGAGTTTGGACCAAGAACATCAGGTATCAGGTGCTATGGGTAGGGATTTGAAGTGGGGGTACAATTCTCCACGGTGGAGTTTGGACCAAGAACATCAGGTATCAGGTGCTATGGGTAGGGATTTGAAGTGGGGGTACAATTCTCCACGGTGGAGTTTGGACCAAGAACATCAGGTATCAGGTGCTATGGGTAGGGATTTGAAGTGGGGGTACAATTCTCCACGGTGGAGTTTGGACCAAGAACATCAGGTATCAGGTGCTATGGGTAGGGATTTGAAGTGGGGGTACAATTCTCCACGGTGGAGTTTGGACCATGAAATTCTGATATATTGCAGCGCTAGCTCTTGACACTCCCCAAATTCACTAATTGCAAATTTCATTTTAGTGAAATAATTGAGGGATTTACCCTGGCTTTCTGTGGATCCAATGTAGGCCCCTTCCCAAAAGAAAGTGGTACTGTGAATTGAACCCATAACTCACTAGGACCAGGGCTTCTAGATTATGGTAGCCCCACTCCCATGGCTAGTGATATTCAATGTTGGGCTAGTAAATAACTACTATTGCCATGCCCAATGGCTAGTGAAATTTGTTTGTCAAATGTTGCAGTTAAGTCTTATTTTGTGAATATGAATATCCTGCCCTCCACCCCCACCCAAATGTTAGTGTTTTTAAGCTCTATCTCTCTTTTCAGGTGACATCCATGCAATTTTTATTGTTATTTAGTATTAACATACTTATTTGATATTAACTTACAGTAAAGTAGGACTAGTGAATTTGTAATCGTGGCTAGAAAATTAAAAAAATTCACTGATGCCATGGCTAGTGGATTTAATAAAAATTCTAGAATCCCTGCTAGGACTGTTTGTTAATTCACTAGGCAATGCTCACATCAAGAAAGCAGGGCTATGACTGTTTGTTAATTCACTAGGCAATGCTCACATCAAGAAAGCAGGGCTAGCTCTGTTTGTTAATTCACTAGGCAATGCTCACATCAAGAAAGCAGGGCTAGCTCTGTTTGTTAATTCACTAGGCAATGCTCACATCAAGAAAGCAGGGCTAGGACTGTTTCTTAATTCACTAGGCAATGCTCACATCAAGAAAGCAGGACTAGCTCTGGCACTTGCCAAATTTATCAACTGCAAATTAAAAAAACAATTGGCAAATTTTATTTTAATTTGACAAAATCATTAAAAATATTTAGTGATGGATATTTGCTTGGAAAATAACTATCAGTTTGATAAATCGACTTGGGGTGAACTGGTATATGGGGCAAACAGGTGAAACTAGGGCTGAACTGACTGGGGGCGAAACGTCATGGATTTGTTTTAGGTCATCTGTTGCCAGATCTGTAGTTCACGCCAGTGTGTTTTGTCACATTTGATTTGAGTTTTATTTTCGACCGGTACCTTACTCGCCGGACTGAGATTTGATGTGTTTTGGGCCTAAAGTATGTACCAAATTGTCAACAACTATGATAAAGTACTCTCCTAACTTTAATTACCGTTAGTTTTTCCCCCAATTTTGTAGACACAAATCATGAAAAAAACATTACAGTGACACACATTCCATATACAAGACTATAACGATATCACCAATATCGACTTTGCTGAGAATGCATAGGGCAAAATACATGCAGTTTTCTGTTGTCTGCCATTTTGCTTGTTTATTTAAATGGGGAAACTGGGAACTATTTTCTCGTGCCCCTATCCAGAAAGGTTCAGGCACGTCCACCATGGATCCGCGTTCTGGCATTGTCAGCCCACGGTTCCATGGCGGAAGGGAATACTCTTCAAGAGGGGTTGATCAATATGACGTAATCTAATAATGTCAGACCTTGCCTTTTAAGGTGTGCGGGTGTGATCGTGCTCGTACGGCGCACGTAAGTTCAATCTGGCGAGTGTGAAAAATAACGCACATTACACTTAAATAGCACACATAAAATAATTTTGTATATTAAATGCCACTATTTACCTTATGTAGCCAATAGAAAGATCCGTTTAATACCAGAATTTTTTTTTGCGAGAACGGTAGCGTCCATTCAAGATTTTAATATATGACTGGTACTTATCTTTGCTATACAAGTCAGAAAACACAGGTTTAATAGACATCTTCGAAGACGTACCAATCTGAACTAAACTTCTTTGCCTATTTAATTTATTATTAATTAGAAACAGTTCACTTTTGTAAGGTAATAGATCACAACGTCTAATAAGGATAACTCATTTATACTGTTCATATAGTTATGACAAAAAGAGAAAAGGGATTGAATTAAATAATGGCTTCTGTAGCCTACACAAATGAACTCGTTATGGAAATCAGCGAAGTTATTTATATATGTATATATATGCATATCTTGCATATGTATATATGTACAAATTATAGTAACAGTAATCACCCAGTATTTAAATTTTGTTTTGTTTGTTAAAAAGTCACAGACCATGTGACTGGAACATGATTTGACGCGCAGTACTCTGTGGCATATTGACCAATCAGAGCTATCGGGGTCAGATTATTTTTACTGTTGGAATTCTGCACTCACACGCTGGTCTACTTGACAACTTATTACACCTTGATGATGGTGTCTAAAATTATGTGGATTTTTATTATCTTTATTATGGCATCACACATTTGGAATAACATCCTTCGTAATGACAGAATTTGTCAGAGTTTGTATATTTTTTTATCAACAACATTGGGGCCGTTCTAGACCAATGGCGTTATGCTGTCAGAGCCGTTCGTAACTAGTCTTGTAGTGGTAGGTCCAGTCCGTGGCTTTTTAAAAACAAAGGCAAGTGAAAAATTGCGCACCTTAAAACGCTTAGTTGAGTGAAAACCAATCATTATTAATTTATGAAGTAACTGGTACATGTAAATGCAGAGATATGTTGCAAAAATGAACCAATAAACCAATAATGTTTTCTTCTAATTTTATGTTGTTTGGTTCATAAGTGTAGTCTGACTTCTTTTCCCTTTCCGGAATGGAGTTATAATTTATTACAAAGTTTCAGGAGTAGTACTATAGAAATATTACTATGACATGTATACACTGATGCAGACAATTTGATTTTTTAATTACAATATGTACTATTCAGATAATTCGATGCACACAATTATATATACTAGTACCTTTTCAGTGTTAGATGGTTTAATCAACGTGCAGCTAAACATATATAGGAATCAACTTGTCTTGAATTCCATTATTATGCACAACGAAGATGATTAGGATAGTTGGGATGGGGAAAATCCAAGGAGGTGGTTTATGAACTATGACCCAAGCATCTCAGGTGCGCACTACTGACTCATATTATTCAAACATTTTTTTTAAATAACTCGTGAAACATAGGCCTACAATTACTTCAATTGATAGTGTTGGTTGGGACATTGACATTCACGTGGCATTTTTAATTCAACAATTACGCAACCAGTCTCCCTCCCTCAACAATTTGTAACACGTCATTTGACCTACTGCTACAAGTTAAAAACAGCTCTGACAGTTTTACGTCATTGATCTAGAATGGTCCCAATGTTGTTGATAAAAAAATATACAAACTCTGACAAATTCTGTCATTACAAAGGATTTTTTTTCAAATGTGGGATGCCATAATACAGATAATAAAAATAACCCATAATTTTAGACACCATGATCAATGCGTAATAACTTGTCAAGTAGACCAGTGTGTGCGTGCAGAATTCCAACAGTAAAAATAATCTGACCCCGATAGCTCTGATTGGTCAATATGCCACAGAGTACTGCACATCAAATCATGTTCCAGTCACATGGTCTGTGACTTTCTAACAAACGAAACAAAAATTAAATAGTCAGCAATGATCATTGATCACTGTTACTATATTGTGTACATATATAGATATATAAATAACACATGCACATTCTAGCAGCTATGAACTAATCGAGACACTTTCAACGACTTCTCTGACTTCCGTAACGAGTTCATTTGTGTAGGCTACAGAACCCACTATTTAATTCAATCCCTTTTCTCTTATTGTCATAATTATATGAACAGTATAAATGAGTTATCCTTATCAGACGTTGTGATCTATTACCTTACAAAAGTGGACTGTTTCTAATTAATAATAAATTAAATAGGCAAATAAGTTTTGTGCGGATTGGTGCATCTTCGAAGATGTCTATTAAACCTGTGTTTCCCGATTTGTATAGCAAAGATAAGTACCAGTCATATATTAACAATTATCGTAACAAATTTTTTTGGGTATTAAATGGATCTTTGTATCAGCTACATAAGGTAAATAGTGGCAATCAATACACAAAATTATTTTACATGCGCCATTTGTAAAATGTAACGTGCGTTATTTTTCACACTCGCCAGATTGAAATTACGTGCGCTGTGCGAGCGCGATCACACCTGCGCACCTTAAAAGGCAAGGTCTGTAGGTCAAATGACATCTTACAAAATGTTGAGGGAGGGAGACTGGTTGAATAAAAAATGCCACGTGAATGTCAATCTCCCAACCAACACTATCATTTGAAGTAATTGTAGGCCTACATTTCACGAGTTATATTTTTTAAATGTTTTAATAATACGAGTCGGTAGTGCACACATGAGATGCTTCAAGCTGACAGCTTGGGTCGTGGTTCATGAACCACCTCCTCGGAACCATCCCAACTATCCTAATCATGTCCGTTGTACATAATAATGAAATTCAAAACAAGTTGCTTCCTATATATGTTTAGCTGCACATTCATCAAACAATCTAACACTGAAAAGGTATATATAACTGTGTGCATCAAATTATCTGAATAGTACATATTGTAATTAAAAACTCAAATTGTCTGCATCAGTGTATACATGTCATAATTATATTTTTATAGTACTACTCCTGAAACTGTTTAATAAATTATAACTCCATTCCTGAAAGGGAAAAGAAGTCAGACTACACTAATCAACCAAACAACATAAAATTAGACGAAAACATTATTGGTTTATTGGTTCATTTTTAAAACATACGTCTATGCATTTACATGTACCAATTACTTCATAAATTAATAATAATTGGTTTTCACTCGCCTTAGCATTTTTATGAGTGCGATTTTTCACTAGCCTAAGCATTTTGAGGTGTGCAATTTTTCACTTGCCATTGTTTTTCAAAAGCCAAGGACTACAATGTCATGACATGTCAGGGCATAAAATTTGATTTTTTTAGACAAACGATATGTCGTTCGTGTGGTTTTATTGTTTGCACAAACGATTTTCTCCAGTGTTTCAGATACAAATGAAAAGGTTAACCAGCAACGGTAATCAAATGGGAATCTAAGATGGACGATTTTCGTAGCTTTCCTCCAAATTCTTATCATAAATACCACATTAGTATTATTATTTGGTATGCTGGGACTAACTTATAAGCTGCCATTTACATTTCAGCACACTACCCCATCGGTTAAGTTACAGGGGAGTACTTGTTGGTGCCAAACAATAGTCTGAATGAAACGGGGAATCTGCGAATCCTCGATCAATCCAATCGATGCTGCAACTTAGTGTTTCATCATGTTCTAATTTCCACTTCGTCATTTTAAAGTCCCTTATTAAACGTACTATTTTATTCGCTGTGTCATATTTTAATAAATTGATTTAGCAAGGTTTGTACTTGTTTTCATTACAATACATGTTTCAGAATTAATGCATATATTTCAACGTAACCACACAGGTGTCAAAAAGTAAATAAACATACAGAACTTCACATACGTTTTTTTCGCTTCCTATTTCTTGCAAGAGTTTATTGTGTGCAAGAATATTTACCACGAGACTGTGTAGCGGTCAAGTGGTATGTTCTTGTGAAATGATCAACGGGAACATGCGACTATGTTACTAAATGTTACTGACACTTCTAATGACAGTGCCGACTTGGTAATTGACCGCGATGTCGAGTTCAAACGGATACATTGTTTTTTTACTCACACTTGGCTTGCAATGCTAGACCCATTCTCTTATTATTTTATTCCAAAAATAGTTATATTAGCCAAAACACGTCAGTTTACATTTTCTGCCAAGCGATTGTAGTTTTTGCACAAACGATTCGTTGTTCGTGTCGATATTGGTTTTGCATAACCGACAGACGAATGACAAAATCGTTTGTGCCAAATTTTATGCCCTGCATATGCTAAGGTATAACACACTCATCATGGAAAGTGTACCGCCCGTTCCCCCCATTAGTTATCGATCTAAAGAGGGATTTTTTGATGGGGTATATATATCCCTAACCCTAACCCTAACTAATATCATCATGCTACAAAACGACAAAAAAAAAGAAAAGGAAACATTAATAAACTATTATAAATGATGGGGGGAACGGGTGGAGCTCTTGCCAAACCATGTAAATCAATTACTGTTCTCGGCATGCCAGGTTTTTCATAATTATTTTCTCCGTCGGTGTTCGTCTGTTTCTGCAAAGACGCCATACTTGAAACCTCTATTACTAAGCTGTGTCTATATTTGGCAAATCAACATTAAAACGTCTTTTTTTATCCAGACTAACAAGGTAGATAATTCATGTGCATCTTGTGTGGTCTCGTGGTACAGTTTAGAAAAATAAACAATTCTTCCGTTTTAATGAAAGAAAGAAATGTTTTATTTAACGACGAACTCAACACATTTTATTTACGGTTATATGGCGTCGGACCGTCGGACCACACAGATTTTGAGAGAGGAAACCCGCTGTCGCCACTTCATGGGCTACTCTTTTCGATTAGCAGCAAGGGATCTTTTATATGCACCATCCCACATACAGGGTAGTACATACCACGGCCTTTGATATACCAGTCGTGGTGCACTGGCTGGAACGAGAAATCGACCAATGGGCCCACTGACGGGGATCGATCCCAGACCGACCGCGCATCGAGCGAGCGCTGTACCACTGAGCTACGTCACGGTCGTTTTAATGAATGTCATGCCTAAATCTCAGTCAGAGAGGAATATGCTTATTTAGTCATGACTAATTGGAATTTATTTCTGTTTGTATTCTCGGAACCGGCGTGACGTCACACGGCCTAGTTACCGATCAGCCGGGTCTTTGGGGGTGAAGCAAAGCCTTAGTGATTACTGGTTTACATAGAATAAAGTTATCGTATTAAGTTTTTACATGCCTTACATATTGTCATTTATTTTCTGTAGCTAACACATAGTTGCAATACGTCTTATGTGTATTATAACAGCTTGGGTTGCCATATAAGAGAAACGAACAACGAGAATCTGAATTAGTATAATCTATATTTAGTACCGATGTGTTTCCGTGTACTTTGAATGTCGTGGGGACAGGGCAGGTTGGGCAGAATATAATTTTTGTTGATGCAATTTTCAGGTAATGTTAATTATAAATTTTAACAATTTTGAAATGATAAGATAATTATTAATATAATAATTATGATGTGGGCTACAATATACATAATTTGTATTTATAATAAAATTTGTATGCATGATTAAGTTTATTTTTATGATTTAATAATTATTTTATTTCCAAATAATATGTAATAATTAAACAATGGCAAAGTTGTTACTTTACAAGTTCAAAATTACAATAGTATTATTGTCATATCTTATTAAATAGATGTATTGGCAACAGTATAATGTTCCACTGAATACATTCTTTTATTCTTAAAACAAAATACAGTTTCTTGAAATAATGAAATGCTTTTGTTTTTACAGATTACAAAATTACCACATGATGTTGCCCTTCTTTACCGGTTGAATGCAGGCAACAAAAAATAGCAATAATAAAATATAGCCATCCTCAGACCTTGACATCTAGGGGGAGCAATATCTCTCTCTACTTACCCATCACACCTGAGATTAGTTTCAAGGAGAATAATATATAGTTTCCTTTGGCATGTGAATTTATATACATGTAGTATCAATATGGTAATATTTTAAATTGCACCCCCATAAACTACATTAGGGAGCAAATAATCAGTTCCCTGTTATTTTCATGTCGGGGTCTACAACCTAATAAAACATAAGTGTTACCTCATGGAACAAACATGGAAATGTTTTAATAATAGGGTTTAACCTGGTATATTTAGTAATAAAACACAAAAACTTACCTGAGTAAATAATGGTTAATATATATATACTCTTCAAAAGAAGAAACGCAAAACCACATTGTCGTAACATTTGAAGAATTGATTTAATTATTGAATGGTGAGTCCGATAATTACCAAATGTTGCAGGATTGTTCACAATTCACTCTAGTCCATTGTGAGTAAGTGATAGCACACACCACCAAGGTCAAGGTCATCTGGAGTCAATACTGGGTGTGGCCTCCGCGTGTGTTGACAACTGCCTGGCACCGCCTGCCCATTGAAGCAACCAGAGTACGGATGACGTCCCGGGGGATGGTGGCCCACTCGGCCTGCAAGGCTGCTGCCAGCTCGGGCAGGGTCTGGGGCTGTGGTTGTCGCTGTCGGAGCCGTCGGTCCAACTCGTCCCATAGATGCTCAATTGGGTTCAAATCCGGTGATATCGATGGCCAAGGAAGGACATTAATGTTGTTGTTCTGTAGGAAAGCCGTTGTGAGACGTGCTGTGTGAGGCCTGGCGTTGTCATGTTGGAACACTGCGTTGGCGTTGGCCATAACTGGAACGATGTGTGGCCGGAGGATCTGGTCAATGTAGCCCTGTACATTCAGGTTGCCATGCACGTGG
Organism: Gigantopelta aegis; assembly: GCF_016097555.1. Classification (NCBI taxonomy): domain Eukaryota; kingdom Metazoa; phylum Mollusca; class Gastropoda; order Neomphalida; family Peltospiridae; genus Gigantopelta; species Gigantopelta aegis. The sequence goes on along the minus strand of NC_054708.1, from coordinate 85,047,501 downwards.
ACCAGGTCAGTTCTGCCAGTGTGTGAGATGGCTGCCCACACCATGACACTACCCCCGCCGAATCTGTCCACTTCCTGCACGCAGTTTGCCGCATAACGTTCACCACGACGCCTATACACGCGACATCTTCCATCATGACGTCGGAGCAGAAATCGGGACTCGTCACTGAACCACACCTGTCTCCATCGCAGTTGAGGCCATTGTCGATGAATCTGGCACCACTGCAGTCGGAGTCGACGGTGTTGTGGTGTTAAGATGACACCTCGAACTGGACGTCTGGCACGAATTCCTACCTCACGTAGGCGGTTCCGTACGGTCTGGTCGGATATCCTGTGCAAACCTGGTATTGCTGCGGCTGTGGAGGTGGCAGTAGTCAATCTTTCCCGAAGGTGGCGTACCCGGATGTAGCGGTCCTGCCCGGGGGTAGTGACCCGTGGTCGACCGGATCTAGGGAGTTCACGTGTTGATCCATGTTGCTGGTAACGGTCCCACAGTCTGGAGATGGTGCTTGGGGACACATGGAATGCCCTGGCAACGGCCGTTCTGGATTCGCCTGCGTCTAGTCGGCCGATGGCATTGTTTCTCTGCGGTTCACTGAGACGTGGCATGTCCTGGATTGTCAACTGTCGGCCAGATACAGAGGCCAGGCAAGCGAACACCCTGCACTTTTATACTGTCGGTGTTCATGTTGCACGTGCAGACAACGCACGTGCAGTGGTGACATGGTTTGCACGTGGCTGCGTTTTTGCGAATATTCACATTTTGGAACTTTATTGTACAGTAGCTGCGTTTTATCGAATGTAACCGTGGGAATGTGTTTGGGACATGCAATGACCTTATATTCACAAAGCATGAACCGGTAGGAAACATAAAATCGGAGTTATAACCCATTTGTACCCTTTTGCGTTTCTTTTTTTGAAGAGTATATGTATAATATTGGTGTTGTTTTATATCTAGTCACAATGGATATTGCGGATATTTTCTTGTTCAGTCTTGTGCTGTATTGGAATTGTTATTGCAGTTCAATTTAAGTAATATCTACAAAACTAATTTTTAATAGTATACAGCTGAAGAAAGGAGGCAAATATGGTTGTTAATAAACTGATCTATATCGGTATGCCTTCTACTAGACTACACATATTTAACCTAAGTTGCTTTTAACCTGGGTTAAATTACCTCATGTAGATGCACTTATGTAGCATATTCAAGGAAAATATATAAATGAGATAGTTAAATGCTGTATTCTCCATGTCAAACAGTGTTTTCAAAATGGAAAACAAATGTCAGATATGGCAGTTGACCATTCATTTTATTGTAGGTAATTTCTAAAGCAGATTACACACACAAACACACACACACAAACACACACTGAACTGAGAATACCATGAAACTACATATATATGTAAAAAGGTAAGTCCTCGAACTTGAACAAGTAAAATTTACAAATGTACCACAACCACCAAATTACATTGATCCACAATAGAATAGATTTTTATGTATTTTTAGATTTATGTATATGTATGTGTATTGTTTTCCCTAGCTTGTTTTAGCATGGTGCAGCACCATGCCTCAATAGTCTAGCACCATCTTGCCTTAATCAGTAATTTTTCACTAATTAATTCTAAAATTGCCTTTATAAAACACCCAAAAAGGTATTATTAATTAATAAAATATGCCTTTTACATCTTTTGCCATTCATTTATTAAAGCAAGCACATAAATTACATTAATATTTATTTCAATTAATTTTTGTGTATTTTTAATTTTAAAAAAAAGTGCCCCTAAAATGGTGAAAATGCCCCAAAAGTGTTTGGTCTACCATGCCCTTACACATTTTAGTGATTTCCCTAGAAATGTGGCATATATATATATATATATATATATATATATATATATATATATATATATATATATATATATATATATATACTGAAACAAAGGCACACATTATTTACCCTCTGCACCAAAGTAAATACTAAACGCACGGTGTGGGGGTGGGGATAACCTATATTTTCTTACTGCAGGCCTGCTATGCTACAGACACATTTGCAAAAAAAAATATAATAATAATTAAAGTTTAAAAAAGAATTTAGGCCTATATTATAATTATTATATGTGTGTAATTTAGCAGTATAAACTTTTATTTTAAAATTAAAAAATAAATAAATAAGATGTAGTAGCTGTGGTATAGCAAAATAAATACAAGTATAGATAATATCCAAGCAACTAAGATTAAATGAAAAATAAAGACCACACAAATTTAATGATAAAGGAATATACTCTATTCAAGAACTGGATGCATCGTTTTGTTGGGGGTTTTTTTCATGGAAGACGATGGAATTGTGTATTTTATTTACAGTATAATGTGGGATTTTTATCACTGCACATGCTTTAACCATTTTGTTTGCTAAATTAATCTCTGTTGGTGTCAACAAGCAACAACATTAAAGTCAACGTAGTCACATTCTGTGAGGGAAGCCATGGAATTCCATCAGGTTTGTCGTTTTAATGACCCTACCCACAAGCGGCGCTTAGTCTCTTCTTTTGGAAATTTGTAAAACGATATTTTTTTTTAACATTATGTTATGGTTATGCAGCCAACTGCACAACGTGTTGGGCATCGTGACCGTTAACTGTTGTAAATGATCGACCAAAGTTGCCTCATTTCACTATCAAACCATACGTAACTAAGGAGAAGCTTCACCGCGTCACGTGATAAACAATGGCGGCCAGGGGTCGAAGTACCCGTATGTTCGGTTCCGAGAATAGTGTGAAACCTCCGAAATATCTCTCCATTAGTTTGTGAAGACTGCGTCAGAGGATCAGTAGTACTAAGTTTCAGAACAATCCAATTAAAACTCGAGAAGATAACTTTCAAATTTTTAACATTTTTCTATAAAAAAAATTAAATTTTACAAACAATTGAAATTTTTTAAAAATCTAAATATATTTATCTATTACTTAGTGGAGACTACCTCGAGAATCAGCAAGAGTACCAAGTTTTATAACTATCCAAACATTAAAAACTATAGTTCATCAAGATTAACCTCGAGTGCAAGCACAAGCACATTGTGCTTGCACTCGAGGTTAACCTTGATGAACTATCAAAACTCTAGAAACACACAGGCTTTCAAAAAGTCTTCTTTAAAAAAAAAAAAATAATAAAAAAAAAAAAATATATATATATAATCATCATCATCATCATCATCATTATTATTATTATTAGTAGTAGTAGTAGTAGTAGTAGTAGTATTTTATTTAAAAAAAAAAAAAAAAAAAAGTTTTCGAATGTATCTGTATTAGTTACTGGAGACTGTCTGAAAGGATCATTGAACCAAGTCTCGGAACTCTTCAATGAAAACTCCAGAAAATAGCCTTTAAGGAAAACGTTTGACGGACGACGGAAGAACGCCAGAGAAATCGGTACTAGACACGTTCGATCCGCTGATGAATGTCATGGTGGATTGATAAAAGTAATAAAAGTGACACATGATTCTGTGGCTATACAAAGCATCTCCATTCTTGTTGTTTCCTTCAGTAAAACATAGGCAAACATTCATTACCGAAATCTCCTGTATGTTTTCTATTATTTTAGGAAGGAAGAAGGAAATGTTTTATTTAACGACGCACTCAACACATTTTATTTACGGTTATATGGAGTCAGACATATGGTTAAGGACCACACAGATATTGAGAGAGGAAATCAATTATCACCACTGCACGGGCTACTCTTTTCGATTAGCAGCAAGGGATCTTTTATATGCACCATCCCACAGACATGGTAGTACATACCACGGCCTTTGATATGCCAGTCGTGGTGCACTGATTGGAACGAGAAATAGCCCAATGGGCCCACCGACGAGGATCGATCCCAGACCGACCGCGCATCGAGCGAACGTTTTACCACTGGGCTATGTCCCGCCCCTTTCTATTATTTAGTCATTTAGAACAGATCGTCCACGTTGATTTTCTACTATCGTACGTCATTCTTCAATAGGGCCTATTCGTTAAACATTTAATTTTTAATGTGGTATGTGCTATCCTGTTTATGGGATGGTGCATAAAAGATCCCTTGCTACTAATGGGAAAATGTAGCGGGTTTCCTCTAAGACTATACGTCAAAATTACCACACTGTCTTTGAGTCGTGTTACGGGTGGGGGGGGGGGGGGGGGCATTAAAGGTGGTGGGCATGACACCATCCCACAGACATGATCCCACAGACAGGATAGCACATACCACGGTCTTTGATATATCAGTCGTGGTGCACTGGCTGGGACAAGAAATAACCCAATAGGCCCACCGATGGGGACCGATCCCAAACCGACCGCGCATCAAGCGAACGCTTTACCACTGGGCTATCTCCCGCCCCGGCTATAATCTACGATAAACACAACTGCATTGTCCTCCAATGTTTGTAATGGGAGTGGGGATACAATAGAATTACATGTGCTGGTACACGAATTGTAGCACAGAACACATGTTTGTAATGGGAGTGGGGATACAATAGAATTACATGTGCTTGTACACGAATTGTAGCACAGAACACATGTTTGTAATGGGAGTGGGGATACAATAGAATTGCATGTGCTGGTACACGAATTGCAGCACAGAACACATGTTTGTAATGGGAGTGGGGATACAATAGAATTACATGTGCTGGTACACGAATTGTAGCACAGAACACATGTTTGTAATGGGAGTGGGGATACAATAGAATTACATGTGCTTGTACACGAATTGTAGCACAGAACACATGTTTGTAATGGGAGTGGGGATACAATAGAATTACATGTGCTGGTACACGAATTGCAGCAGAGAACACATGTTTGTAATGGGAGTGGGAATACAATAGAATTACATGTGCTGGTACACGAATTGTAGCACAGAACACACGTTTGTAATGGGAGTGGGGATACAATAGAATTACATGTGCTGGTACACGAATTGTAGCACAGAACACACGTTTGTAATGGGAGTGGGGATACAATAGAATTGCATGTGCTGGTACACGAATTGTAGCAGAGAACGGACTACACTGTGGCGAGATAAGGGATCGAGTAATGCTCTCCGGAAAATATATTGAAATAAAAAGAAGAAAATTTGCTTGAGTTGTTGTGTTAATACACAATAGGTATAAACATATAACAGTGTTATAAGCAGGAGTATACTTTAGATGTTAACCCACAAAATCTTCCCCCTATACACGCGCCTGAATTATGATTATTTTTTATTTCGTATTTTTAGGACATTGGAAATATTGTAGATCGGGCATTCTCATTAAAAGAGAAACAATGCACTGGTATTAAATTAGAGTACACAAAAGACAACACTGATTTATTTATAGTAATTACTTTATTACTATACGCTGATGACACTGTTATTCTAGCAGAATCCCCTGAGGACCTACAAAAATCATTAGATGTTTTTTTCAGAATATTGTGAAAAATGGAGATTAAAAATAAATATTGAGAAATCTAAAATACTTATATTTGGTTCAAAACCACCAAGAAATAAGTCATTTTATATTAAAGACATCAAATTGAACATTGTTGATACATACAAATATTTTGGCATTATATTTTCTAGAACTGGATCATTTGTTGAAGCCCAAAAAATTCTTATAGCGCAAGCTAAAGAAAGGAATGACGTTACTAAACATTAGAACTAGAAACTTAAATCTACCTATAGATTGTCAGCTGCGTATTTTTGATAGTACTATTGTTGCAATTCTCCTGTATTCCTCAGAAATCCGGGGATTGGGTAATAGCCAAATTATCAAACAATTTCAATTAAATTTCTTACTGAGACATAGAAAGAGTGCCCCACTTCCTATGATGTATGGTGAATTGGGAGTTTTCACCTCTAGGTATTAAGATTTAAACCAGGATGCTAAATTTTTGGGGCCTCGCTTCTAACTGGAAAGGCCTCTAAAATATTAGCAATATTATACAGAATAATGATATGTGAAACTATTAATCATGGATATAGATTTAAATCGCAAATTAATATAGAAGATACCCCAAAGATACTAGGCTTGGGATATTATTGGTTAAATGAAAACATTACAAGTAAGAAAACATTCACTCATATTGTAAGTCAAAGACTACAAGATCAGTATAGACAAGCTTGGAATGATAATTTAAATTCATATCCGAAATGTTCCACATACAGAATCTTCATATCGACCCTTTCAGTTGAAAATAATCTTCTACATTTACCTGAAAAACTGCGGACAATATATTGCCGATTCAGGAATTGTAATCACTATCTACCAATTGAAACTGGCCGATGCAAAACATCGATGAACAAGAACGAAAATGTCTTCTCTGTAACACCACTTTAGGTGATGAATATCATTATTTGTTTCTATATACATATTTCGCAAATGAGATATTCATATATCTAAAACATATATTATTATGACAGACCCAATACTTATAAATTCTGTCAATTATTTTATCAAAAACAAAGAAATTATGTATGTTCCTAAATGTGATTAACTCTGTTTTCAAAAATATCTATACAGCATAATTATATGGTTAACATCTAAAGTATACTCCTGCTTATAACACTGGTATATTTTTTATATCTATTGTGTATTATGTGTATATTACATATATATACATTTGTGTATATATATATATATATATATATATATATATATATATATATATATATATATATATACATACATAGTTTATATTTTTGTCAAGCGTTTACTGCAGCTGTCTGTATAATATGTTTGTATTGAATAAAGTTCTGTTCCGTTCTGTTCTGGTATCAAAGGTTTAAAAGACACACAAATTTTTTCGGAGTGGTGGGGATGGAAATCTGTGGTTTACTTTATTATGGCCTAAGTGTGTTTGCATGTTCAGTAATAAATGTTACAATATGATGAGGCGAGGTTGTAAGTTTAATTTCCGAAAGAATAAGACAGTCAGTCTCAGACATGTCTTCTTGAAAACAGTTTTCATTACGCAATCTTCACTGCAGCTGTTAAATATATTTAAACTAAATTTGTTTAAGGTCAATCTCTGTCTATGTCATTAATATCATTACACGTTATTGCTTATTGCGCAATTATCGCGCGCGCTTATTAACTTAAAGCCGAATGTCTTGGAGTCGATGCGTTTTGCCAGACCAGGCAGCGATCCATTTAATTAGTGGTGGCATTTCGGACACATGGAGATAATAAGAATTAATGCCTCTTTTCATCAATTATAGAGACATGAGCGAACGCGATATTAGATTAATGGCATCCCGTAAACACGCCAGAATCCTGCAGAGTGACCAGCTAGCACTCTCTCCTAGTTTCCTATTGATTTCTATCAAGAAACGGCCATATTGAAGACCTTAAAAAATTGGGAAGAAATGAGAGATTTTATTACAGGGGCGTTGCTAGCCTAAGATAACTCGCGGCCATGCACCCCCCCCCCCCCCCCCCCCCAAAAAAAACCCACAAAAAAAATAAAAATAATAACAACAACAAACAAACAAAACACAACAACAAAAAACAACAACTACAAAAAAAAAAAAAAAAAAAAAAAAAATAAAAAAAACCCAATAACAACAACAAAAACAACACAAAAAAGAAGATAAAAAAGCACATACTACTGCCTTTGATATACCAGTCGTTGAGCCACTGGTTAGAACGGAAAACAATAATCCTAGAATGGGTTCACCGAGAGGTGAAAGCACCTCGGACAAGCGCTCTAACGACTGAGCTAGATCCGGCCCTCGGATCATAAACAAGTCACGTTTCAATTATTGTTAGTATTATTAAGCGTCGGAAGTGGAGGATGAGGGGGCGAGGGGCGTGGTCTTCAAACTCCGAAGCTCAGGTGGACGGAAAACATATTTGAATGGCTACAAACCCAGGACAACCTCTTTAAATGAAAACCTTGATAGTTTAAAATAAGGTTGGAAAATATTGAGACATCTAATGACGGTTTACAAAGAAGACGTTATATCTTATTGTAGTTTATTATATACACATTCATGTCGAATGTTTTAGTTTCTGTGTCAATTCGGAACGTTACTAAATATAGTATCATTGCTCTGAGTTAGCGCATTTCTCGTGGAACGAACTTTCAGGGAGTGGTATTGGATGGACATAAGCAAATAAAATAAAATAATAATAATAATAATAATAATAAAAAATAAATAATTTAAAAAGGGGAAATAGGTATTACAGCAGCCATTAGTCGCTGGTACGAGCGGTAAGGACACAGTGGGCGACGCGTTCCGAATGTCTTCCCGACTACCCACACATCGCCTGCAAGTCTCACACAACGGAAACAGAACCGTTCTCCTGTGACGCGTATCGGCTTTTTAGACTACGTTACATATCTGTTTTTGTTGTGACACGCAACAACAACATTTGCCGCGCATTAGAACTATCAATTTTTATGCCAAGAGGGGTTATGACGGGGTTTAACAACAGATAACGAGAGAGAGAGAGAGAGAGAGAGAGAGAGAGAGAGAGAGAGAGAGAGAGAGAGAGAGGGAGAGAGAGAGGGGGGGGGGGGGAGAGAAACAGACAAAGAGTAAAACAGACAAAGAGGGGGGTCTTTTAAAAGTTGGACGAGACAGGTGTGTCGTACAAATTTCGTACGCACATGGTGCTCCGTGTTAGTAGAAAAATTACGTAATTTCACTGGTCTTAGGTCTGCGTGCATGCGCATGTCTCGTTAACTATGTTGGAAGTTTACATTATTTTATGGTGGATAATAAATAAAATATTACATTTGATTTCGCTCGTGAACTTTCCATGGTAAACATGCTGCCGGCACTCCATGGACGAGACTTTTGGATTAGGTCAAGGTCAAGGTCAAAGGGTTTTACGTGCACGTTCAGAGCAAGCTGTTGTAGCGCACGCCTGTCGTGGGCACAGGTGCCGGCCTTGGCCGGCCTCTCTGTCCAAGACAGGTGGACGAGACTTTTGGATTAGCAGCAAAGATCTTTTATATGCAGCGTCCCAGACAGGGTTGTGCATACCACAGCCTCTGTTACACAAGTTGTGGTGCCTGGCTTGAAAAAGAAATAGCCCAATGGGCCAATCGAGAGGGATCGATCTTAGATCGAGTGCGCACCAAGCGAACATTTTACAGCTGAGGTACGTCTCCACCCCATGATCGCAGGATCGATCCCGCTTTGTAAACTCATTGTTCATCCCGTTCTAAACAGTGTTAGAGGACTGGTCGTGGCGTGTATAATATCTCTGACCGATGGTGGCCGATTAAGATGATATATTAAACTGAAACCTTTGACTTCACAAGGAAATATCTCGTTGAGGTAAGATAATGATGTCTCGTTTTAACGACACCCCAGTACATTGTTTTCATTATGCGTCTAGCATATGTCCTTTAGTGGTACAAAACAAAACAAACTTGTATTTCGCATCAGTAAATAGTACATATCGTCTAAGAGGTAGATGGCTTTAATCAAACTTTTAGGCAAGGACGATTTGACTAGTCTACTTTATGTAAAAAGTGGTGCTGATTCCAAAAATAGCACTCTTATTGACTCCACTTAAGACAAAATGGCCAAAATTCACAGATTTGTTATATGATTGGTCTGGTGTTACCATATTGTATCTAATAACCCTCTAATATTTTATAGTACTATTTTGTGGTCTAGATCTCGCCAAAAAATAACAATCTCAACAAGGTGGCCAATGTTTGGCCACATTTGGCCAATGTGTGGCCCAGCATGGTTATTTGCAATAGGAATGCTAATTATATTGTACTCGATATGAATAGTATGTAAAAACTAATGAAAAGTTTCATTTATCAAACCAAATACGATTAAAATAAATGTATCACCATCACCACTATCATCACCACCATCATCATTTCTAACTGCAACATCTTCAGGTTCCATGGAATCAAAAAATTTATATCTGACTGTCAGTAAACCCGAGTGGTAGAAAAACTCATGATATGTGGGTTGAATGGCCTCTTGTGGATCACTTAGATGTGCCACATAATTGCACTTGTTAACATGTTCACCATGTTGGCATGTTGGAAATTTGCCTGACCGGGTAAGTGTGTTTTCATTTCTGTAGGGAGATGTTTTTAATATGGTATCGTTCACAAACACGTAATGTGAACACTACCTTTTTTCCACAACACTCCTAAGCTTGTCGCCAAAACAGACGGTGTTCTCTCCATGGCTGCCGAGTCCTTCACCTTGTTATTTTTGAAGAATAAAGAAAGTGTCATGAAGTCACATCATGTCCGATTATAAAAATCTGGCAATAGATTGCAAACAAGTGGACCAGGGGCCTAATTCACAAAGGTCTCTTAGGCTCTGCTAGATAACAAAGCATCCTCTTTGCAAGTCTTTTAGCATTGAACTGCGAGATCGCAAAGTTGCGAGAGTTTAGTGAATTAGGCCCCAGGCCACCTATAGTTTTGCACTGTAGTAATATCGCAAATATCCGAAGTTCATCCACATACTGAAGTTTAGCTATCAGGATTAATACAGAAGGATGACTGTACTATCAAATTTCATTCTGTCTTTGTGTTGTTTTTCACAGACTAGTGACACTACATACTCAGGTGCCCCATTGCATTCTGCATATCCCAATACAGCCGTTTTATAGAGCACGTATGTAATACTTGTTTTTATGCCTTTCAAGTATAATGAGTATTCAAATGTTTTGTCCATCTCATAACTGTACAAGAAAAGGTATATTTAACTTTCCTGTACACTGTTTTTGTCCATCTCATAACTGTACAAGAAAAGGTATACTGTATTTAACTTTCCTGTACACTGGTTTTGGTCACAAGGCCATCTAAGCTATTAATTTGTTTAATTTTTCTTACTGGTTGGAAATTTTTGTCTTGTAATATATATATATAGTAATACTGTAAATCATGAAATTAATGCGTCATGATATTATTGCGTCCGTACATGAGTGAACAAAAAATGCGTATTTTTATTAATGCGTCGGGCAAAAGTCCACATCACATAAAAACCACAGTTGTGTTCTTATTATATTGTTTGGGCTTCATCTTTCATGTTAAAAGAAGTCAGTAGTTGTTTTGACAGCTACTACATAATCTGAAGCTAATCGCATGGTGGGTCGACCAGGAAGCCCTAATTACTTAAAGTAGTGTAATTAGTATAACTACACCTTATTGTTAAGGGTATGCCTCGCACTTTTGTGTGGTGATTGCTTCTAATTAATCCACCAGTAGGAATAAAAGGTAAACGGGTCGCTATTGCAGGGCACAATATTTCACGCAAACGCAGACGTTTAACTTTAAGTATTTAACTTTCCTGTACACTGGTTTTGGTCACAAGAGTTGACCAATACCAACATGGGTGACATCAAGATTAAAATATCTTAGATAGTACAAACATGACCAGTCATTTGAAGTAAAGACAATGGCATTAATGTTACCAAACATAAAGCTGAAAAATATCCACATATTTTGTTCATACAGCCCTATTAATGATAGGACGTAGATACCACCCATATCAATTTAGAACGTTCATAGGTTATCACGGATGCTAAATTTCCCAAATATTTCATCCACTCTGGTGACAGTCATGTTTTGACAGTTTTCAGGGGATAAACCACATATGCATAGCTATCATTTGTCTCTTCCTGGGTAGAAAGAGCACTTCCATATGCTCGCCATACATACAGGGCTTTAGAGTGTACCAACGCTGAGCTGATAAATGGTGTGTCCAAAATACGTATGCCCAAATTAAGTACAAACATGCCAACCTCAAAACATTTCACCTTAAAATCAATAGAAATGTTAAGCTGTAATTGGATTAAAATGCATTTGTTTACCAGCTATTATTAACATTACAGCACCAAAAAACCAGAAAGACACCAATATGCTTAGAACAGACAAAAAGCGTGTTGAGCACAAATTAGTGAGGTATAAAGCCCTGCACATAGCAGCAGAGGTTTGCCTGGTTTTAGAGTTTGGCATTAAGGGTTGTTCCTGATCTGTCTAAGAGGTACCCAACTGCTTACAGGAAGGAAATGTTTTATTTAACGATGCACTCAACACATTTTATTTACGGTTATATGGCGTCAGACATATGGTTAAGGATCACACAGATATTGAGAGAGGAAACCCGCTGTCGCTACTTCATGGGCTACTCTTTTCGATTAGCAGCAAGGGATCTTTTATATGCACCATCCCACATGCAGGATAGTACATACCACGGCCTTTGTTACACCTGTTGTGGAGTACTGGCTGGAAAGAGAAATAGCCCAATGGGTCCACCGACGGGGATCGATCCCAGACCGAACGCGTATCAAGCGAACGCTTTACCACTGGGCTACTTCCCGCCCCCAACTGCTGACGGATGGTGGAACATAAAATAGAAAGCTTTAAAACAGAGATATTCTTATACTTTGCTTGCATAGTGTCCTGCAGCTGAGAAGCTGGCACGACTATAGCCAATTTGTAGGTAGTTGTCATGCAATGTTCCTCACACCTTTCAAGTTTCAGAAAGAGATCATTCGACAAACAAACACAGATCATGGCTAGAATTGTTTTAGCTAATGCAGTTTTTCTCCCACTGGTTTACCAGCAGTCAAGTGCAAAAATATGTTGTCGCATACTATATATAAAGGAAATTTCATGTTTTTGTCAAATATGATTTATATCTCATCGAGTGAAGTTTGCAATCATAACTCACGAGTCGCGCTTGCGCGACGAGTATTATATGATTGCAAACTTCACTCGATGAGATATAAATCATATTTGACAAAAAACATGAAATTTTCTATTTATTATATAACTTTTGGTAATTTACCTTTATTTTTAAAATACCAGCAGCAAAATAGTTCCGGTTTTCTTACAGTGAAGCCATGGGCGTCATTTGCAAGGAAAAAGTGTGTGTGTGTGTGGGGGGGGGGGGTGGGGGGGGGTGGGGGGGGGGGGGGGGGGGGGGGGGGGAGACAATTGGGTTCTAACAATATTTCGTGTGACTAATCGCGAGCGCCCTCGGCGTGAAGCGACTCTAGGGGGGTCTGGGGGCATGCCACCCCCCCCCCCCCCCCCCCCCCCGAAAATTTTGAAAAATGAAGGTCATTGTGGCTGTCTGAGAACATTATTTAGAGTAGTGCACCACCATGTACACTGAATATTTTTCTGAAATATATACTGCAATTTACATTCACATAGTTTCCATCGAGTCATTGTAAAATTGAGGGGGACATCAGATATTCTGTCCCCCCCCACTGCTAAAAGTGGTGGGGACATGTCCCCCCTGTCCCCCACCAAATGACGCCCATGAGTGAAGCTAACACTTTCTACAGTGACGATAACAAATTTTAGAGTGAAATAAAGAAATGTCACTCTAAAATGTGTTATCGTCACTGAGTGACTGATAACTTTTATTTCACTGATATTTTAAAATATTTCACTAAATGTTATATAATAAAACAGAATAGTGGTGGTAGTGATGGTAGTGCATAATGATGATATTTTTCTGTGTACTCTTTGCACATTATTTTGGTTAAAAATTAATTTTGAAAATCTGTCTGCATTTGGCTTCATAAATTTGATTTATTAATGAAATTTTACTGCTATGCTATTCATAACCTATGGAAAATAACGGGTTTTGGCCATATATTGGCTAAATGTGGCTAAAAGATGGCCACATTGATGAGATTGTTATTCTTTGGCCAGACCTGGACTACAAAATAGTACTGTAAAATATTCAAAAACATATTACATACAGTAGCCTAGGCCTACTAGACTGTTTGTATAATAAGCTGGTTTTGGCCAAATTGTGGCCAAAACGGCGCTTTTGACTTAAGTGGGATCAATATTAACACGGCCATTTTTGGAATCAGCACCATATTTTACATTTAAGAAGGCTTATCAAACCTTCCTCACCAAAAGTTTTGATTAAAGCCATTTGCCTCTTGTATAGTTACATTTAAATCAGGTTGTGTCAGTAATACATATGCGTACGTCACGAGAATACTATGTTGTTATAGAATATTCATTCGTGACGTAGTTGTAACATACTAGTATTTTAATAGGTCTACCGATTAATTTACACGAAGATTGGGGCAAATGCACTATTTTTGTTTTATTAATTCTTTTTGTTTTAACAAAATTAAGCAAACATATTTAAAGATATTGTTGGGTGATTTGTCTGTGGTTTGTTCAATTTCTCTCTAAATCTTTACAAATTATGCAGTATGGTGGCCTTGCATTTGCATGGTTTATTTTCCTAATTTCTGGAACCATGTTTATGCCAACTGCCTAAAGACGGGATAAAATCAATATCGATATTTGGCGAAAGCATGCTCTTACACAAACAGTTCAACTGGAGAAGGCCACATATTGAACTTTCTCATTATCTCACCGAAGCCCGTTTAATACCAAGAATCAATCATCGTGACGTCAGTAAAGCTTCGCCGTGACGTCACAGCGAATGAAGTGCCATGTTGACGAGGCAAAATGGCGATGATGAAAGCGCAGAATTGAAAGAAACGCCCCAAGTCGAGATTAGTTTGTTTGACAAGGGGCAAGGCTGAGCCAATAGCGAGGAGGCCGACTGGAAATTGATAGATTAGTGAAAGGCTTTTTAATACAGTTTGTTATTATAGTTCTTCGGGCGATTGCTCGTTCAATTAGGAACGATTGTCCCAACTTTGCAAAATATTTGCACTCAGGACTAATAACATGTTTTGACCCGGAGTTCTGCCCAAAGGTCATGGCGTACTTCTTGCCATTCTTAGTCTTTTGTGACATCATAACATTTGGTGTGGCGTCTTTAATGATCACATAAAAAAGACAGTTTATTTTCTGTGATACATAGGGCTTTTTTTCTTCTTTTTTTTTTCAATTGCAAATTGAAATCAATAGTAATGATTAAATGCACCCGACAGAGATGTAGTTCAGTGGTGTGGAAATGTATCGATTGCTTCAAATTGACCGGTTTCAACATCGCGTTGCCTACACGCGGCCTCCGCGAATAGGATATATCAAGGGCCACGGTAATAACTTTACCCTACTATTCAATTTTAGTCCAGTGCATGAATCGTGTTGGCACTCACATACCAGGTGCGGATCCAGGATGTTTTAATAGAGGGGGCCCAAAACCCGTTGTAGTTTTTGAAAATATAATTTAAAGGTCCTTGACAGGTGGACGGGATAACTTTGCATTTGTGTGTATTCTGTAGTATTCTGCATACTACACCAAAGAGATTAGTTTTAAGATTAGAGGCATTTTCAACACGCCCATGTCGGCAATTGTGGCCACGCTTAACTATTTCCACCAATGAACCTGTATAATTAAAAACATAGGTAGGAAGTTTACATTAGGCCTAAATGACTAGAAGTCATTTTATGATTATAACTGAAAAAAATTGATATAATATATTATTTGAACTGTTGGCGAGTGTGTCTAAAGTTCTAATATGTATTCTTTTGTATCACTGTTTTGTAGCATCTGCAGCTTGCACAACGCGTGTCTGTCTCCTCGTGTGTATATGGCAGGCCCGTACGCAGAAATTTATTTGGGTGTGTGGGGTGTGTGTGTGTGTGTGTGTGTGTGTAATCGACGGCCCAAAAGCCGGAGTTGCTAGGGGGGTCCGGGGGTATGTCCCCCCGTGGTAGTGTCCTGCAGAGATACATTTTCCTGCATTCTGGGAAGTAAATTTGTCACATCGTCGGTCTATTTTTATTTTTTTTACACATCCACGGATGGACCTCGGCATACTATGGGGGCGTGTGTGCGTACGCACCCCTCGCACACACCCCGTGTACAGGCCTGTATGGTGACGATTTCTGCACATTGGTAGCCTCTAAGCACAGTATGTCTTCTCCATAACTGTCAGCAGACATTTTTGTGGTTACTCACGTGTATTTAATTATACAGTGAACACCTTTTTCTTGTAATTCAAGAACTAAAGGCACATTCGTTACGTCTTTTCTCCTTCTCACAAGGTTGCCGTATCCATGGGCGTACGACCCGGGGGGGGGGGGGGGCAATTGCCCCCCCCCCCCAAATTCGGGCAAAACAGTGGGAAAACAGTGGGAAAAATTCGGTCAAATTTTATCTGGGTAAAATTTCTAGCAAATCAACCCCTCCAGCCCCCTTAAATCAAAGAGTCCCCATACGCCCATGGCCGTATCTGTACACATTTTAAAATATTGTCCAACAGAACGTGTAGTAGTAGTAGTAGTAGTAGTAGTAGTACGTATTAGAGAGCTAGTCAAGTCAACACAGTGCCTTCGAGTACACATATGTACGATAGAAACGTGGTAGTGTCATCTAGCCCTGCTTGGTGTGTCAGGAAAAGATCGCCAATGCTACACACAACTATTATCTGCAGTAACCATTTTGTACTTCACGAATCTATTATAGGCATGTACTGCTGCTGTAACCAATTAGTGCCACACTTAAAAAGTATAAGTAATACTATAAGGAAACATAAATAAGTCGGCCGTAATACACAAACTGATCGACTGATAATGTCTAGTGATAATTCGAAAGAAGGATTTTCTTATCTCATCATTTACAATAAGGGATTTATTTGTTCGTCATTATTTATAAAGCTTAATAATGACGAATTCCAATTACGAATACGTAATAAGTTTCAGGGAGAATTCACGCCCGTGACTGAATATACAAAGCAAGTCTTTTTTCAAAACGTCTAACTTGCAGGCTGGCATATGTGATAATGTATTAATTATTGTTGTTATGTTTAGTGTACACACACACACACACACACACACACACACACACACACACATATATATATATATATATATATATATATATATATATATATATATATATATAAAGTTAATTTTACCAACTCTCATAAAGAGCATGTAATCAATGGGCCTACAATTCATTGCATGCTTCCTAGCAGTCTTAAGTGATCGATTCGGGCTACTCACTTATTAGTCGCTGGTCTTGCATGTGTTCACAAAATCGATCTCCTGGATCCAAAATCGAGATCAACATTTTTAAATTACCCTTTAGGCTTAGTTATTCAAAGACCTAGTAAGGTATTATAAATTAAAATTAGTCATAATTTATTGAATTTTAAAAAAAATAGTTTTTAATGGACATAAGAATAATGTATACAAAATGTGGTTGAAGACTGTCATTTTGTATTTTGATGTCAATTGTCCTCACTCATATACTTATATCCTTAATCTGAACTGGCATGTGCGTTGGTGAATACGTAATAAGCGGTGTGGTCTTTTGGCGTCGATATACTCTAACACACTGAGTATTTGAAGTCTACACACCTTTCATTTTTATCTATTAGGGTCCCCTAATAATATGTGAATTGTGTTTGGAGATTTGTAGCTTTCATTCATGATTCACTTCAAGGAAATTAGAGTATATGTTATTATTCAGGTTTTTATCTAACAGTTAACCCTACAAAGGCAACCAAATATCAGTTTTAATATCCTTCTATCCCACTCAATGCATTTTGATGGCATGTGTAAGATGAAAATGAGCTGAAGTACTATTTTGGAGACTGTTCTCTATGATGTGTAGTAGGTGTGTGCCAAGTCTCATGCGTTTATTAAACGTGCACGATTCGCTCGTTTTTGTATACACATCCTCTGGACCTTTAGCGTTTCTTGACTGAAATAACGCTAATAACGGGGGAACAAGGTTTTTTTAAATCTAAAATTAATCCCTATGATAAAAATTGGAAAGTTGCGTTTGTATTTTTAAAGTCTACAACAACTCCCCCCCAGCCCCCCCCCCCAAAAAAAAAAGAAAAAGAAAAAGAAAGAAAAAAAAAGTAAAACAAATAATAATAATAATTACATGTAAACACGTACGCTCGCTCGCACGCGCGCACACTGGCCAAAAAACCTACAAAAACAAATATAAGAAAACTAACAAATAAAACAACAAACAAGAACTAATCAACAACCGACAACAGCGGTCGTTGTTTAGGGAACTAAAATACTAACACACAAAAAAACACACAAAAAACCACTCACCACCACAAAAACAACACGAACACACAACAAATTAAACAAAAAGAAACCAAAAAATAAAACAAATAAAAATAGAACAAGTAGAATAATTTCCAACAGCGCAATTACGCATAAAGAAATTAGGGTACACGTAGTATATGTGGGGGTTTTTCCTACCTCACTGATTCTTTCTATTCAAATGTTCCAGAAAAACACCAAGCGAACAAAACAAAATGAATACAAGGGGTCCAACCTAAACCGTATGACACATGCTTGAACTTCGTATACCACTACCAAGACGGTGGATAAAGCTCGCTTCGATACACGACGGTGGGTACATTTGGTCTTACAGCTACATGCTGGATGCCTTTCTGATTAAAATAATATTGCGATACGTTTCTAGAATGAATACTCTATCCATTTGTTTACTTAATTCCCGATTTTGTTCAACCATAAAAAAGCTATTGAAAAACATGATCAAAGTTTTTGGTGTTATTTTAAGGAAACGAGTTATATTTATACACTTAAAAAGTGTCTTGATGAAAGTTTGTATACCCTGGAAGCTAAATTAAGCAAAAACGTTTTGGAAAGTCATTATATAATTATCCATCCAAGAATTTTCTTATAGTTTAGGCATATCTTCGTCTGCTTCCCCGGGTTTAGGACACCTAATCGTAGGTTCCAAATTTTGTTTTATAGAACAGTTTGTGAACACTGCGGCCAACTATACTCTGGAAGGTCTGCCGTCCGCAGACTTGTGGTTGTCCATCATGACAGACCAGGCGGGCACCAGTGAACTGACTGTGGATGAGTGTTGTCAACTAGGAGTCATCTCCAAGGACACCGCGTTTTCAGATTCATTGGAATGAATGATCTAGTAATGCAATGTAGTATTAGTTTGTTGTTAGTCCCCCACTGGACACCTAAAACAGAAATCCTAGTATATGGATGCAAGCCGTGTATCTCGAATAGGTCACTGTGACCGTGACTGACCCTTGACCTACATCTGGGGGTTTTCAGATGTCTTTAGACAAAATTTAATGACAATATGACGTAAGTTGTATTGTGTACAAGAACGTTCCACAACGAGTGACGGTTGGTTATCGTATTTATTTCACTTTCGTTAGTTAAGACATGGGTTTTAGTCTTAGGTGACGTTTTGAAAATTAACTAACGTGAGTGACATAAGTAAGATGGTCAACCTTCACGAATTGAGAAACTTATTTCATAAATTAGGAATTACAATTATGACGTAACATTAAAAATACTGCATCACAATGCGCTTTTATCCAATCCAAACCCTCTGAGATGTTTCTCATCTGGAATGTGATAACCTAAATCTTTCATTACTGCTGCCAGTGGTATTACATAGTGTCAGTGATGTAACACGAGCAGTTTCAGGATAAATAGACTATTCAGGCTGCCTTTGAATATAAATATACATGTAATCAAATCATAAAGCAATTACATATAAGCATTCCAGGGGACAATATTTCGAAATCTGAGGTAACCGGAAGTCGGTTCACGTGGTTTTTACCTAGGTAACCAATTGTTCGGTTACGTGAATTATATTTGCGTAACCTGTGGATTACCTGATCGGTTACCTCAAAGTTACGTTGAAATTATATTTAAATACATAATTTTTAGCTCAAAGTTAAAACAAAATACAAAAGAAAACGTTTTATAGAACAGTTTCTTTAATGCTTGCAAATCGAAAGAAGTGACTTGTAGATGTTTCTTTTGTTTTCGTACGATCGTAGCGTTGTAGATTTATTATTATTATTATTATTATTATTATTATTATTATTCACCATTTGCCATCGGGATCGCAAAAAGTAATTTTTAGTTGCCCGAATCTAAAAACCACTTTCCTCGGACATCGGGCCACCGTATTCTATAACCTCTGTGCAGCGTGCGGAAGTTAACGCTATTGTAAAATGACTAAATATCAGCCCAGTACTGAAACAAAATAGATACATTTGGAGGAAAAATGCCCATTCCCTGGTGTATGATTAGACTAATAATTTTCTTTTATAAATAACAAATAAAGGCTACCATTTGTCACTGATATGTAAAATTTAGTATACAGCAGACTGGGAAAAAAAAACACACCCACCCACAAAAAACCCAAGCAACAAATGTCCAGTTCCTCTGAACTATAAAACAGGCTACTTATTGGTGCATTAGATTAATAAACATAAATCTTATAATAACATAAAAAGAAAGACCACAATTTGACACCGGTGGTGATGCTACTTTCACTTTATCGCTGGTACTTCTATACTACAGTGACGTTCCAAATGTTTGTTATTTAAAGCTCATTATGCGATGTTAGTATTTTTCAGCTTTTGTGACATTTTTGCATTTTTGTTTACGTTAAAACCGTTTTCAACCTTTCTAAAATTATAGGCAATCCAATATTATGTCTACATATATTCCTTTAGAGATAGAATAGCAGCAGATAATTTAGGCGCCTTAGCGATCCGTGCACATTTCTTTAAAACGTTTGGCTCGACTCTATACTGAGTCTTCGGTCACAAGTTACAACCGTTGCAATATACCGTTGGTTACTCGTTTGCTGCACATCAAGTATCTTAAAAATCAGTCTAAAGCATTTGTCGGAATACTAGTAGTATGTCTGCATGAATAAACTTACTGTAATCGTGAAGTCTGCTAGTTTTAATTTCTGAACGTCTACAGGTCACGACGTAACCGATTTACAGTTCGCGTAAATTTAATTTTGCGTAACCGACACGCGAACAGAACGGCGGTTCGCGTGAAATATTGTGCCCTGCATTCACAAGTCTCGAACAATACTTGGGTGGGGGTATTTTTTTTTTTTTTTTTTTTTTAGAAATAAGAACGCATTTGAATAGTTGAAACTTAGTTTCTGTGTACTATTTAATTGCGTGTAACATCTGAACACATGAGCATTTGTCCTTGATTCCAAGTCATAATGAAGGAAGTATCTTTCCTTCGTCCACCTTGCAGTTGGCACGTGCAGGTTGAACTCCTTGAGGTGGTCCAGGATATATCGCGGTTAGAAAACCCACTCTTAATCTGATAAACTGACCTCCAAAAAAAAATGTTCCTGTCCAAAAGAAAGTCCTTGTTGGCGTCAGAGTAACTCATGCAGGATGAATTACCGAGACAATGCCATTTTAGCGTATCTTAAAATAATACTTAGGAAATGTTTTGTTGTTTTTGTGGAACAAAAGCCATTTTGAATACTGCTTCTGAAGAGTGACATTGTTTCTATTATATCATCAGTATACATGTCTGCGTCAAGGGACGGTTCATCTAACACTTGAAATGTATGATTATCATCACTGTCATTTACACTCTGAGATGCGAATGACAACGTCTTCCTCAATCGCTTTTCTCCTTTCTTTTGTGATGATCTCTGCTGTGGTGGTGTTGGAAATGCCTTGTTGGGTGTAGGATTTAGCCTACATCTATAGGTTTTGATATGGAAGATGCTTTCTTAAATGGATTGAGGAAACATTTATTTGTGCAATTTGTAAAGTCTAAGGTACGACAATTACACAGCCTTTTGCGAGAACTGGATCTTCTAGGTGTCAAAACGGGAAACAACTTTCCTCTTTCGTGATTGGTAAAGGCCTAACTAAACTGGCCTCTTTTTGTATCTCCCCATTACTGAAAAAAACCCACACACCTTAAGTTGAAAAATATAATCACGATATTTTAGGGGTACAAATTCAAATATATTTTTTTTTTAAGTAAACGAAATCTTGGCTTAAACCCGGGGGAGCAGACAAAGATGTGCCTAAACTATAAGAAATGTCTTGAATGAACAATTATAAAATGACTTTCCAAAACACATTTGAATAATTTAGCTCCCAGGGTGTACAAGCTTTCATCATGACACTTTCAAAGTATATAAATATAACTTATTTCATTAAAATAACACCAAATATTTTGAATCAACGAGGTTTTTCTTCAATAGCTTTTTTTTGGTTGAACAAAATCGAGAATTACGTAAACAGATGGATAGAGTATTCATTCTAGAGCCGTATCGCAATATTATTTTAATCAGAAAGGTATTCAGCATGCAGCTGTAAGACAAAATGTACTCATCGTCGTGTATCGAAGCGAGCTTTATCCGCCATTTTGGTAGTGGTATACGAAGTTCAAGCATGTGTTATACGGTTTAGGTTGGACCCCTTGGAATAAAGAACAATAACAAAAACCGACAAGTAAAAAGAAAAAGAAATTTACAATAATTAAAAATAAGGTAAACATTAATACTGCAAACTCTTCGTTTAGGACTGTCGCATATTCTTCACGATAATACATACCTGCACCACTTCCATTCATGAGTAGAATGTAGCCAATTTGCATTTCTTTTATCTCTAAAGAAATGAACGGGTTGTAAGTAAAAGTGCGTGAGGGGTCATCTCTGGCGCTGTGTGTAAAGTAACCAAAACCGACCTCGGTCATGTCGTGGTTAAGGTATCGGACATAAGGCTGGTAGGTACTGGGTTCACAGCCCGGTACCGGCTCCCAACCAGAACGAGTTTTAACGACTCAATGGGTATGTGTAAGACCACTACACCCTCTTCTCTCTCACTAACCACTAACCAACTAACAACTAACCCACTGTCCTGGACAGACAGCCCAGATAGCCGAGGTGTGTGCACATGACAGCGTGCTTGAACCTTAATTGGATTATAAGCACACAAATAAGTTGAAATGAATGAGTAAACACAATGCGTGATGCCAATCAGTGTTTTCACGCAGAAATTAGAAAGCAGCATCTGTGACGTCACAAGAAATGATGGTCGTTGGCAAAATCTATAGTCTGCGGAGGTTTTCTTGGAAATGAGAAAACTACTTGGTTTGAAAGAGGTTAATGGATGCTAATTAGAAAACTACTTGGTTTGAAAGAGGTTAATGGATGCTAATTAGAAAACTACTTGGTTTGAAAGAGGTTAATGGATGCTAATTAGAAAACTACTTGGTTTGAAAGAGGTTAATGGATGCTAATTAGAAAACTACTTGGTTTGAAAGAGGTTAATGGATGCTAATTAGAAAACTACTTGGTTTGAAAGAGGTTAATGGATGCTAATTAGTTGTATTAAACTTCTCATTAGATATGTACTTTGTATTTTCAGGACACAATGACAGCTGAAGTCTTTAGGTTCTCACCAAGACTGCACAATTAAGGACATCATGTTGGGTGAATTAATAAATAGAGTGAGTTATGAGTTTTCTGCCATTGTAAGACGTAGGCCTATCCTATTAATGTCCTGCCCGTACTGTGAAACATTATTTGGTTGAAAACATCATCATGCAAATTTGTGAGATGATGTTGGGCTTTGTTAGTACAAAGGTGTGGGAGGGGCACTTTACTAGCAACAGAAGATGAGGAATCCAAGTGGTGTAAATATAATATATCTTATAGAACAGTTTAACACAGTGGAATGGATTTTCATTTATTTTAAAAATATATATTATTTTATTATTTATACCTATGGTCATTACAATTTTTAATTATGTTGTATTTAATTTTGTTGTAGGTTGGAATGTTGACGTTTGTTGAAGAAGCCATCCACACTATTATAAATTTCTGTGATGATAGAACAAATGTTTAATAGTAGTCTTTTTAACAATTAAACTTAAATATTAAACACATTTGTATTTTGAACGTCACAGTGTTCATGTTTGTAGTAGCTAAAATTTAATTTTAATCAAATTTACTCCTATAATTATAGGCTACATAGTTTGGTAGGCCTTCGTAAATATTTGAAGGTAAATTCCAATATGAGTAGGGCGAACATAAAGAGATTGAATATTCTGATATTCTGAACAAAAAGATGTGTTTAATGTGTACTTTATGTCGACAAAAAGGCTCTTAGTAAGAAACACGTGACAATAACAGCATATTTAGACAGTCCTTTAAGCATTTGGACTGGGATGTAAAACGCTCTTAGTAAGAAACACGTGACAATAACAGCATATTTAGACAGTCCTTTAAGCATTTGGACTGGGATGTAAAACGCTCTTAGTAAGAAACACGTGACAATAACAGCATATTTAGACAGTCCTTTAAACATTTGGACTGGGGTGTAAAACGCTCTTAGTAAGAAACACGTGACAATAACAGCATATTTAGGCAGTCCTTTAAGCATTTGGACTGGGATGTAAAACGCTCTTAGTAAGAAACACGTGACAATAACAGCATATTTAGACAGTCCTTTAAGCATTTGGACTGGGATGTAAAACGCTCTTAGTAAGAAACACGTGACAATAACAGCATATTTAGACAGTCCTTTAAGCATTTGGACTGGGATGTAAAACGCTCTTAGTAAGAAACACGTGACAATAACAGCATATTTAGGCAGTCCTTTAAGCATTTGGACTGGGATGTAAAACGCTCTTAGTAAGAAACACGTGACAATAACAGCATATTTAGACAGTCCTTTAAGCATTTGGACTGGGATGTAAAACGCTCTTAGTAAGAAACACGTGACAATAACAGCATATTTAGACAGTCCTTTAAGCATTTGGACTGGGGTTTAAAACGCTCTTAGTAAGAAACACGTGACAATAACAGCATATTTAGACAGTCCTTTAAGCATTTGGACTGGGATGTAAAACGCTCTTAGTAAGAAACACGTGACAATAACAGCATATTTAGACAGTCCTTTAAGCATTTGGACTGGGATGTAAAACGCTCTTAGTAAGAAACACGTGACAATAACAGCATATTTAGACAGTCCTTTAAGCATTTGGACTGGGATGTAAAACGCTCTTAGTAAGAAACACGTGACAATAACAGCATATTTAGGCAGTCCTTTAAGCATTTGGACTGGGGTGTAAAACGCTCTTAGTAAGAAACACGTGACAATAACAGCATATTTAGACAGTCCTTTAAGCATTTGGACTGGGGTGTAAAACGCTCTTAGTAAGAAACACGTGACAATAACAGCATATTTAGACAGTCCTTTAAGCATTTGGACTGGGGTGTAAAACGCTCTTAGTAAGAAACACGTGACAATAACAGCATATTTAGACAGTCCTTTAAGCATTTGGACTGGGGTGTAAAACGCTCTTAGTAAGAAACACGTGACAATAACAGCATATTTAGACAGTCCTTTAAGCATTTGGACTGGGATGTAAAACGCTCTTAGTAAGAAACACGTGACAATAACAGCATATTTAGACAGTCCTTTAAGCATTTGGACTGGGATGTAAAACGCTCTTAGTAAGAAACACGTGACAATAACAGCATATTTAGACAGTCCTTTAAGCATTTGGACTGGGGTGTAAAACGCTCTTAGTAAGAAACACGTGACAATAACAGCATATTTAGACAGTCCTTTAAGCATTTGGACTGGGCTGTAAAACGCTCTTAGTAAGAAACACGTGACAATAACAGCATATTTAGACAGTCCTTTAAGCATTTGGACTGGGGTGTAAAACGCTCTTAGTAAGAAACACGTGACAATAACAGCATATTTAGACAGTCCTTTAAGCATTTGGACTGGGATGTAAAACGCTCTTAGTTACACGTGACAATAACAGCATATTTAGACAGTCCTTTAAGCATTTGGACTGGGATGTAAAACGCTCTTAGTAAGAAACACGTGACAATAACAGCATATTTAGACAGTCCTTTAAGCATTTGGACTGGGATGTAAAACGCTCTTAGTAAGAAACACGTGACAATAACAGCATATTTAGACAGTCCTTTAAGCATTTGCACTGGGGTGTAAAACGCTCTTAGTAAGAAACACGTGACAATAACAGCATATTTAGACAGTCCTTTAAGCATTTGGACTGGGGTGTAAAACGCTCTTAGTAAGAAACACGTGACAATAACAGCATATTTAGACAGTCCTTTAAGCATTTGGACTGGGGTGTAAAACGCTCTTAGTAAGAAACACGTGACAATAACAGCATATTTAGACAGTCCTTTAAGCATTTGGACTGGGATGTAAAACGCTCTTAGTTACACGTGACAATAACAGCATATTTAGACAGTCCTTTAAGCATTTGGACTGGGATGTAAAACGCTCTTAGTAAGAAACACGTGACAATAACAGCATATTTAGGCAGTCCTTTAAGCATTTGGACTGGGGTGTAAAACGCTCTTAGTAAGAAACACGTGACAATAACAGCATATTTAGACAGTCCTTTAAGCATTTGGACTGGGGTGTAAAACGCTCTTAGTAAGAAACACGTGACAATAACAGCATATTTAGACAGTCCTTTAAGCATTTGGACTGGGATGTAAAACGCTCTTAGTAAGAAACACGTGACAATAACAGCATATTTAGACAGTCCTTTAAGCATTTGCACTGGGGTGTAAAACGCTCTTAGTAAGAAACACGTGACAATAACAGCATATTTAGACAGTCCTTTAAGCATTTGGACTGGGATGTAAAACGCTCTTAGTAAGAAACACGTGACAATAACAGCATATTTAGACAGTCCTTTAAGCATTTGGACTGGGATGTAAAACGCTCTTAGTAAGAAACACGTGACAATAACAGCATATTTAGACAGTCCTTTAAGCATTTGGACTGGGATGTAAAACGCTCTTAGTAAGAAACACGTGACAATAACAGCATATTTAGACAGTCCTTTAAGCATTTGCACTGGGGTGTAAAACGCTCTTAGTAAGAAACACGTGACAATAACAGCATATTTAGACAGTCCTTTAAGCATTTGGACTGGGGTGTAAAACGCTCTTAGTAAGAAACACGTGACAATAACAGCATATTTAGACAGTCCTTTAAGCATTTGGACTGGGGTGTAAAACGCTCTTAGTAAGAAACACGTGACAATAACAGCATATTTAGACAGTCCTTTAAGCATTTGGACTGGGATGTAAAACGCTCTTAGTAAGAAACACGTGACAATAACAGCATATTTAGGCAGTCCTTTAAGCATTTGGACTGGGGTGTAAAACGCTCTTAGTAAGAAACACGTGACAATAACAGCATATTTAGACAGTCCTTTAAGCATTTGCACTGGGGTGTAAAACGCTCTTAGTAAGAAACACGTGACAATAACAGCATATTTAGACAGTCCTTTAAGCATTTGGACTGGGATGTAAAACGCTCTTAGTAAGAAACACGTGACAATAACAGCATATTTAGACAGTCCTTTAAGCATTTGGACTGGGGTGTAAAACGCTCTTAGTAAGAAACACGTGACAATAACAGCATATTTAGACAGTCCTTTAAGCATTTGGACTGGGATGTAAAACGCTCTTAGTAAGAAACACGTGACAATAACAGCATATTTAGACAGTCCTTTAAGCATTTGGACTGGGATGTAAAACGCTCTTAGTAAGAAACACGTGACAATAACAGCATATTTAGACAGTCCTTTAAGCATTTGGACTGGGGTGTAAAACGCTCTTAGTAAGAAACACGTGACAATAACAGCATATTTAGACAGTCCTTTAAGCATTTGGACTGGGGTGTAAAACGCTCTTAGTAAGAAACACGTGACAATAACAGCATATTTAGACAGTCCTTTAAGCATTTGGACTGGGATGTAAAACGCTCTTAGTAAGAAACACGTGACAATAACAGCATATTTAGACAGTCCTTTAAGCATTTGGACTGGGATGTAAAACGCTCTTAGTAAGAAACACGTGACAATAACAGCATATTTAGGCAGTCCTTTAAGCATTTGGACTGGGGTGTAAAACGCTCTTAGTAAGAAACACGTGACAATAACAGCATATTTAGACAGTCCTTTAAGCATTTGGACTGGGGTGTAAAACGCTCTTAGTAAGAAACACGTGACAATAACAGCATATTTAGACAGTCCTTTAAGCATTTGCACTGGGGTGTAAAACGCTCTTAGTAAGAAACACGTGACAATAACAGCATATTTAGACAGTCCTTTAAGCATTTGGACTGGGATGTAAAACGCTCTTAGTAAGAAACACGTGACAATAACAGCATATTTAGACAGTCCTTTAAGCATTTGGACTGGGGTGTAAAACGCTCTTAGTAAGAAACACGTGACAATAACAGCATATTTAGACAGTCCTTTAAGCATTTGGACTGGGATGTAAAACGCTCTTAGTAAGAAACACGTGACAATAACAGCATATTTAGACAGTCCTTTAAGCATTTGGACTGGGATGTAAAACGCTCTTAGTAAGAAACACGTGACAATAACAGCATATTTAGACAGTCCTTTAAGCATTTGGACTGGGGTGTAAAACGCTCTTAGTAAGAAACACGTGACAATAACAGCATATTTAGACAGTCCTTTAAGCATTTGGACTGGGGTGTAAAACGCTCTTAGTAAGAAACACGTGACAATAACAGCATATTTAGACAGTCCTTTAAGCATTTGGACTGGGATGTAAAACGCTCTTAGTAAGAAACACGTGACAATAACAGCATATTTAGACAGTCCTTTAAGCATTTGGACTGGGGTGTAAAACGCTCTTAGTAAGAAACACGTGACAATAACAGCATATTTAGACAGTCCTTTAAGCATTTGGACTGGGGTGTAAAACGCTCTTAGTAAGAAACACGTGACAATAACAGCATATTTAGACAGTCCTTTAAGCATTTGGACTGGGGTGTAAAACGCTCTTAGTAAGAAACACGTGACAATAACAGCATATTTAGACAGTCCTTTAAGCATTTGGACTGGGGTGTAAAACGCTCTTAGTAAGAAACACGTGACAATAACAGCATTATTAGACAGTCCTTTAAGCATTTGGACTGGGATGTAAAACGCTCGCCCGGGACGTGGTGGGTCGCATGATCCATCGCCCCCCATGAGCGGGCCGTGGTACGTACTGCTCAGTCTATAGGAAAATGTATATAAAAGACCCCTTGCTGCGATATCCTTTCTGCTGTAGCTTTTTATGTCTACATAATACAATGCCTCTCTGACACAAAGGTTGTTTTGTAAGGGTTTATAAAGTTCAGGGACTGTTTACCGATATGCCACATCATTGGCGGGAAATGAATGACATGTTTTAGAATATTGTGACCTTGAAGATGCTTTTTCATCTTGTGAGTGTGTTTGTGTGTGCGCGCGCATGTGAAAATCATGGACAGGTTGTTTGTAACTCTGTTTCCCTCTCTGTCTCTCCATTTTCTCAGTGTCGCGCTCATATTATCTCTCTGTTTTTGTCTCTCTGCCAATGTTCTCTCTCCAAATCTGTTAATAAAAACAAACTCGAAGTGCAATACATGTATATAGTATGCAGTTGAGGTCTGGCCCGAGCGTTATAATGTTATTGTTATTCGTTTCACGAGGACGGCCACCTGTGGTCCGCAGGTTGGCTGATACGATTAATTAATCACTGGACGGAAAGCGGAGTCAGGAAGTGAAGCGCCCCAACCGGCGCGGTGATGTAAATCGTTGACAATACGTGACTGGCGCTTCCCACAGTTCCCTTGTTATCTTGTCAACACCGCACACGGCACCCTTAAAGCAGCATTATCGAGACGGACAGACAGACCAACAAATTCTTTATTCACGTCTCCCCTTGTGTACAGATTAAAATCAAAACAGTAATAATACAATAATACAGTAGTAAAAGTACACAAGTCACTCCTATTCAACTATAATTACAGTGTGTGTGTTTTGTTTAACGACATCACTGGACTACATTGGTTAATTAATTATCAAGTTATGCATGTCAGCACGTTAGATTTTTTTATTTTTTCATTGACAGCAAGGATCTTTTATATTCACAGACAGGACAGCAAATACCACGGTCTTTGATATACGAATCGTGGGGCTCTGGATGTGACAGGGAAACAAACCAAATAATGGGTCCACCAACTTAAACACTAGAGGTGAGCGTCCACCGTCTTAAACACTTGAGGTGAGCGTCCACCGTCTTAAAGACTTGAGGTCAGCGTCCACCGTCTTAAGCACTTGAGGTGAGCGTCCACCGTCTTAAACACTTGAGGTGAGCGTCCACCGTCTTAAACACTTGAGGTGAGCGTCCACCGTCTTAAACACTTGAGGTGAGCATCCACCGTCTTAAACACTTGAGGTGAGCGTCCACCGTCTTAAACACTTGAGGTGAGCATCCACCGTCTTAAACACTTGAGGTGATACTTGAGGTGAGCGTCCACCGTCTTAAACACTTGAGGTTAACGTCCACTGTCTTAAACACTTGAGGTGAGCGTCCACCGTCTTAAACACTTGAGGTGAGCATCCACCGTCTTAAACACTTGAGGTCAGCGTCCACCGTAATAAACACTTGAGGTGAGAGTCCACCGTCTTAAGCACTTGAGGTGAGGAGTCCACCGTCTTAAACACTTGAGGACAGCGTCCACCGTCTTAAACACTTGAGGTGAGCGTCCACCGTCTTAAGCACTTGAGGTGAGCGTCCACCGTCTTAAGCACTTGTGGTGAGCGTCCACCGTCTTAAACACTTGAGGTGAGCGTCCACCGTCTTAAACACTTGAGGTGAGAGTCCACCGTCTTAAACACTTGAGG